>NC_056726.1:1638860704-1638953204 GCF_019279795.1 Protopterus annectens | reverse complement strand
ATTTTAAATGAGTTTTACTATGCCCTTTTTCAAGGTTAGTTTACTGTGCCTCTGTCTAACAGTGACACAGAAGTGATCCCCGGGGTAAACCTATGATCTCCCATCCACTCGTCAAGATTCCTCTTGAAGAGAGTCAGTGAGGGACTCTGCCTAACTTGGACTGGGATTCTATTCCAAAGTGAAGGGAGCCTCCAGGTTATGAATCTGTCCCTCCAGCATTTCCTATTTATTTCTGTGCTGAGGTTCAAGTCCCTCGAGCATGTAGCTCGAAGGGATTTGGATTTTCTGAGGTGAAGCATGTCCATCAATTCCGGGTTGGACATAGCCTTATACGTCAGGCATAGATCGCCTCTAAGTAGGCGGTATGCAACTGAGTAGAGCTGGATTTTCTTTAACCAGGCAGCATATGGCATCTGTTTGAGCCCTTTGATTCTCTTGGTGAGGTACTTTCGGAGTCTTTCTAGCTGCTGCAGGTGTCGGGTAAGGTACACCCCGAATGGGGCATTGTATTCAATTATGGGCCTGATGAGGGATGAGTAAAGAGGCACGATGACCTCCCTTGATCTAGATGTGAATCCCTTCATTATAAGGTGGGCTATATAGAAGGTTTTTCTAATCACTTTAGCCACGTGATTGTCAAATGAGAGATTGCTATCAACTTGGGTCCCCAGGTCCCTAATTACTTCTTCTGTACTTAATGGGTTACCACCTATGTGGTAATTTGTGGGCACTTTGTTTTTGCCAAAGGGGATGACTATACACTTTTTGGCGTTGAGCTTGAGGCCATGGCTCTGGCACCAGTTGCCTGTCTCTTTGAGACCTTTTTGGAGGATGCTTGTGTCAGCTGGAGAGTCAATTATGGCACCCAGTTTGTAGTTATCTTGGTCAGCCATAGTCCACCCGTGTTGGCCTGTACCTCTGAGAAATATATACCGAACAAGAGAGGTCCCAGGACTGAGCCTTGTGGGATGCTGCTTGTGACTGGTTTGGAGTCTGACATGGCTCCAGCAATTCTGACCATGTGTGTTCTGTCCTTGAGCCATTTAGCAACCCATCTAATGACATAGGGGTTTATATTTAAGCTGGAGAGCTTATCTATGATGCCCGAGTGGGGTATTGTATCGAAGGCTTTTGCAAGGTCCAGGTAGGCTGTGTGGAGCACCTTCCCTTCGTCAATGGCCTTGGTGACTGATTCAAAGAAATCGACCAGGTTTAAGAGGCAGGATCTACCCTTAACAAAGTTGAATTGGGTAGGATCCAGTGTCTGTAGGTCCCCATTATCTTTATTTATGAGTTCCATGATGATCCTCTCCATAGTCTTGCAGACCAAGCTAGTCAGGTTTATGGGGCGATAGTTACCAGGGTCCGTTGAGGCACCACCTTTGTGGAGAGGGACCACTGTTGCTGGGTACATATCCTGTAGTAAGGCTGAGGTTGAACAGTAGCTTTATGTTGGGGTTCAGCTCTTCTTGGAGTTCATGTAGAACACAGCCCAGGACACCGTCTGGTCCCACTGATGCTGTGTTTTGGCTCTTACCTGAGCATCTGAGATGTCAGGGGGGCAGCATTCTGCTGGGATAGATATTTGCTCTTTTGGGGGGGGGTTTTGCACTGAACCTGTCAGCCAGGATGTTGGCAATGTCTGTGGGTTCAGTGTATTTTTTGTCATATATATATATATATATATATATATATATATATATCTATATATATATATATATATATATATATATATATATATATATATATATCTACGGGTCTACCTGACAAGGTCGACAAGCCACAACATCGACAACCAGTTTACCGACACCACATAACCGACAGTTCACAAACACGAAACCTCACATGCCCGACAACGAAATCACTGACACCACATAACCGACAGTTCACAAACACGAAACCTCACATGCCCAACACACCATAATAATGACAATCAACAAACAAAACAAATCCCCTGTCCAAAAAGCACACACACAACACAAGCACACCAAAATCCTTACAAACCCACACTAAACCTCACATACACAACTATCTACAACCTTAACCCAAACCCTAACCCTAAGGTCCATCACTATCGCACACTTACCTAACCCGCGCCCTAACCCTAACTCACTTAACCTGCCCCTAACCCAAAGACTATCACTACCGCGCACTTACCTAACCCACGCCCTAACCCTAACTCACTTAACCCACCCCTATCCCTACAGACCGTCAATATTGCACACTTACCTTACTCGCACCCTAACGTCCATCACTACCGCATACTTACACAGCCTTTTCCCATGTCGGTGTTCGCAGCGTCAGTGTTTTCATCCGTCGGTCTTCTCAGTTGTCGATCTTCTGGCGTCGGTGTTCTGAGCTGTCGACGTTCTCAGGCGGACTCATATTTTACATATATATATATATATATATATATATATATATATATGTGTGTGTATTTGTGTGTGTATGTGTATGTGTCTATATATCTATATATAAAAAATATCTATATGCATTACTATATTCTTTGTACGTGTGTGTGTGTGTGTGTGTGTGTGTGTGTATATATTCTGATACAGATATGTTGTAATACATATTAATTTGCATATAGATCTTTATACACACACACACACACACGTAGATCATTATATATATATATATATATATATATATATATATATATATGGCAAGATTTTATTAGTAATTGGTTGGATACTGAGAACTGCTTGTTAAATAAGGTGTAATAATGCATTTTTTTGCATGTGCTTTTAGGCAATTGCATTGTCACCAATCAATTAACTGTCTTCCTCCTACTAGCTGATTTATTGATAGCCATCAGTTTGCAGTAGACCTTTACTTTGTTTAGCTGCAGGGAAGCCAAATTTCCCTTAAGTTCTTACAATGCAATTCTTTTGGAACTAGAGGATGTCCAGTACTGAACCCTGTACTTTGCCTTTTTAAAATGCCCTCTACCTGTAGCTGGGTTTGCCATATTTGACCAAATGTACCCTGTCAGTGACATACTAGGATATCCAGTCATTTGGCATAACTGGTAATGCTGAGTGGATTGACTTTATGTATAATACTTTAGTGGGTAATTGTGCGAAATCCCTTCACACAGAGACAGATTTCAGACCTAGCTGATGTCTTGATGCACATTGGCCCTTAATAGTCACTGGATGTCAGACAACATGCATGGTTATTTGACAACTTCCTGCAAAGACCATGTAATTTGAAGCTACTAATGACTGAATAAGATCCCAACGAGGTCACTACAGGTGCTGCATGTTTCTTGATGCGGTACATGCTAAACCTTTCATTGCACATCATCAGTGTTGCTATAACTGTGGAATCTTATGCTACTCTTCCCATACTGGGATGTGCTGCTAACTCCCTTACTTATAAAGGTCACCACTGTGAAAGAAATGTTGTTGCAGTGCACACATGGTATGCTAAGTTGATGTTACAGTATGACTACCTACATCTCTAACTACATACTCCACCTTTACAGTGCTGGTGTCTGTCTTGAAATTTGCTGTCGGAATTTGTTTTTCACATGTGGTAGTAATGGATTTCTGTGAATGGTTTTCAACAGCATTTGTTTTCACTGCAATTTCTATCTGCATTACACCTTTCTGCAACATATTATCCTTACATGATTTAGTGTGCCACCAAGTTTGCAGTTCTCTATGACTTGGGCAACAAAAGACCATCAACATTTTTTATGGCTTCTTAGTCATCTATTCCAAATAGGGGAGTTATATATATATATATATATATATATATATATATATATATATATATATATATATATATACACATGCAGGTAGCTCTCTCTCTGGCTCTCTTTTACTTTACAAATGCATCAGTAATGTCCTCTCTTGTTACTTAATTTGCACTTGCTGGACTCGTACTATCTGTGTCATTGTTTTTCTCGGGCACACTTTGTTCCCACTGGTATGGTCAATGTGTCACAGAAGGTAATCTTCATACAATGTACTAGTATTAGTCTCCTTGGAGTTAGAAGTATTTATCTGGATAATCCTTCAAATAGTCCTTATGCCTTTAATTCTGTGAATTGTTTGGGCAGCACAATTGCAGACAGTATTTGTGTGTGAGGCTTTCTGATGGTTATAGTATAACTGCAGCAGAAGCTAAGGACTTGCATATGGCATCATTGATTCATAAAAATGAGTCCTTGGGTTTGCATAGGATTGCATGCTTGATCTAAAGGTGAATGCATGGTCTCAACAGTGTCATAATACCTGTAAGTTTTCTTGAGTTAAACCAGGACCCAATACTGAATGTATGCTTAGCCTGTTCAAGTGCATGACAGCTTTCCAACTCTTTTTTGTAATAGTAACATTGCTATAGTGTTGCGTTGTTTCAGTTGCCAAACACGGACTTTGAGAAAGGATGGCCTCCCAGCAGAAGTCGCGCACCATTGTGCCATACAGCTTCGAGCTGGTATATACCAATGACCAGCATCCACCTAAATGAACACACAGATGCAGTAGTAGCAGTGAGGAGGGTGGTGCATGTATGCCAGCAGTTGAAGACATGAAATGGTGCACATGCTAGCTCTGCATACCAATGAGCACTGCATGTGAATGTTACTGCTGTTTATCACTGACCAGTCCAAAAGCCAAAATCAGTGAAATTCAGCCACTACCACATTGCATTACCACACATCCACTATTTGAAAGTACTTGCCTAACACCGCATCTGCTACACATCCTTATGTGAGCCATGTACTATTTCAAAGGTCATCTTCAATGTACACAGTGGACGAACAGGTAAAAACAAGTCATAGTTTATCAGTCTGCATGTCATAATTATTCTCTTAACTAAATTGTGTGTTATTGAATTAGTGGGTTACAGCTGACATGGTTGATTAAGTAAAAAGGCTCTGTAGCATGACATGCTTATGATTGCTGTAGAATGTGAATGGTCTGTAGTACTTGTAGTGCATGTCTGAATGTAGTTATTGCACTGAACTGAAACAGACCTTCTAAGTGTTGAACTTTGAAAAAATTGTGTCTGGCAGACAGCAGAGTTGTCACGCTGTGATGTTTTCTAGAGAGGTCAGATTTGAGAACTGAAAAACAGCATTGCAGATGTCATTTCACAGCTGATATTAAGTTGCTAATTATTCAGCTGCCCTGTACAGCCACAGAGGTTTAATTGCATGTTGCACGCACTGGCACTACCAAGTGGGCAACAGTTGAGCGCATGTTGACACGTAATGTCATGTGCTGTATATAAGTACCACACTGCATTATCTGCATTGGCTTGCATTTGAATTTTCACTTGGATAAAAGTGAGCATGTTAGCATTACTAGAGTGAAGGATGTGTAGCACTTGAAGTTATAGCATAATCTATGCATTAACAGTAGAGACATTATGGTGACTGTGACCTTTTCCTGTTATGCAGAGTATACATATTTGTTGCCTACCGAGCATATGTGCTATGGATGTACGATAATAAAAAACTTGGTTATGGTCATCGAGTGGTCATCCCCTCATGTGTTGTGAACAGTATACAGCAAAGATTCCCCTCAGAGGAAAATGATTATGTTGGCTTTCAGGCTTTGGAAGGTTTTGGGGAGTTTCCAGAGTAGCACTTGAAGATTACTGACAAGTTGTTGAAGCAGTCAGAAGCTGGAGAAAAGAATAATTATGGATTGTGTTGATTGCGTATTGTGCATTTTATGTAGTGCATGGTGGAATTCTATTTATGTAATAACAAATTGAAGCACCTATAACACTATGTTGTGGATCATAATGGTTGATGTATAAAATAAAATTACATATGTAAATGTCAGAACAGTGAAGACAAATTACATTTTACATGGAAAAATCTTTTTTTAGTGTGTCACATATATACGTAAACAGTGCTAATAAACTGGATGTAAAACTTTATCCTTGTCTGTTTGTATAAGACTTCCATGGAAAGGTGTGTGAAGTACAAGTTCCAGATTATATGTGACTTGCAGTAATGCATGCATGAGAATGACTACTGTTTATGTTTGCACCAGTTAGAAATGGCTTATCGAGTAACCAGTAGTGGCAATATAAAGGGCTTCATTATGCACCCTTGATGAATGTATAAGAAATAAATGATTAGACCTAGAGAAAGATTGCTAATGAACTGCTATCCAGTGAAGTTTTGCTATAAGTGGTTGATTGTTTCTGTAGATTGAAAGACATGAGTATTTGTTTTAAATTCATAGCTGGTGGCAAACTGCACAGCCTCGGCCTGGTGTTCATTCGTTATGGCTAGGTTTTTACTACTGTGCTCTCCACACTGGTACATAAGAGGTTCAGCCTCCATAAAGGGTTCACATATGCAGATTGTTGTGCATTACACTCATACACATTGTGTTAGATTTGCGTTGGACCCAACCAAGTACAGTCTGAAAGCCAATTCCATTTCCACTTGCTGCATGGTGGCATGTCCTGACCACTATGTTCTCCCATTCACTGCCTCAAGCCTGTTGACATTAATGCTTTGTTCATAGAAAAAAGATTACTTGAAATGCAGTCTAAGGCATTACAATCCCCTCACCAAAGGGTACGTACATGTCAAATGATGCTCCAGTGGAGCTCATTTGCATTTAGCCTGAAGATGAAGACTGAGCATTGTCCCTTAAGAGTCAAGATGGAGTTCATGGAGATAAATTTGTTTATTAACTTGTGCTGAACGAGGTGGGTGCACTGATGTCAATGCACCAATTCCAACCACAGCATGAAAGGAGAAGCTGTAATAAGACCTGAACATAACATTGGCATCTAGTCAGATTTGTAAAGAAATACATACGTTTTTTCAGATACTACAACATGTACTTGTCAGATTTGGTTATCAATGTCACAACATGGATGGTATATGTAAATAATGTTTTGCAGTTCCTGAAGGATTAGATGTGGTCATTCCAAATGACACAGCTTAAGGTACATGGACAGCAACCCTGAGTGATGTATGATCATAGGTGGAAGCTAATTATTGGCAGTATTTGTTTATTCAGATTTCAATACATATCATATATATATATATATATATATATATATATATATATATATATATATATATGCTATAAATATAGGTTGATTCGTTAGGCGCCATATTTAAATCCCCTAGCCCTAAACCACAGTCCTGTGTCCTCCTGGTGGTGTGCGGTCCCTATTAAGCCTAGTGCCTGTGACACAGGCTCTCCATCTTCCGTAACGTAACAAGGCAGAAGGAAAGCTCTCAGGAATGGAAGGGCTTACCCAACAGGAATCCCTGCATGTATTTAAAGCCCAGCTAACCTAACTTCACAGTATAAGCTACTGCTCTTATAGGTATTAAACTGAACTGTATGAGTGTCTAAAGTATAACCTGTTGTAAGGGCCAGCACACCCAAGGACCAACCCTAGGCCATCCCCTACTTTCTCACCTGTTTTCTTCCTTTACCTCCTATCTTTAGTCTGAATGTAATTCCTTTCTTCCTCCACTAGAGGGCAGCAGTAATATAGCATGTAAAGTTGCTTTTTACCTGCTACTCAATCTCCTTTAATCCCTGTGGGGCAGCCTTCCTCTGTGTCCCCTGCAAATTCCCTTACTGGAAGTAATACCCCCACAGTCAATAGATTAAATCACCAACCTTGTACTGTTTCATACCATTGTCACTGAACTTCTGTGAAAGAGAGAAAAGAAGTACCCTTTCAGTGTTAACATAAGTATAACTCTACCCTACTCTACCTGTCTTTACTACTCCTTTTTTAAACCCCTTTTTCACTTTTAAGTCCAGATTCTTTGTCTTAGTTCAACTGTCCCTTTCCCTCTCCCTTACACATTCTTCCCTTCTTTACACATTCCACTCTATTTGCCTTATACTACTTATCTATAGAATAAATCCTTACCTTCCCTAAGCCTGGGGAGCCCAATTGCACTGTATAACTGATTGTCTCCAGCCTCCAGCTGTTACCTGCTCAGTTCGCCCTGTGGGCTCACTCCGCTCCCCTACCCTACCCCCAATTCCCACCCACCCCTAGTTTCCTTACCTTTATACATCCCTTACCACACCCCCTCCCTAATCCCACCAATCTTCACAATCCATTAACCTAAAACACCCACAATAATTGTCTACTACCCTTATAAGCTATTCTATACTAATCACACCACACCCTCTCTCCCGTTAACCACCCTTTTTATTTTCCTCCCCATTTTCTCTTCTCAGTCTTTATTCACCTTGCTTCCTACATCTCTACTCAACCCCTGCAACCTTGTACTCATTATCTCCAAACATGACTATAACTGTAAAACCTAAACTCACCAAAACCATATTCTTAAGCATAATTTCTACTTTCCTTATTTATTCCTACATCATCACCTCATTTGAAAAACCATACCACTACCACTTTTATTACTCCCATAAACAAACAACAATTTACAATTCTATGATCCCTAAAGGTCAAATTAACATTACATCAACTCCCAGCTACCTACTACCTAAATACCATAGAATCTCACACATCAAATACCATACATCCACAATAAGGAAAGAGAAATTTCTAACAAACTTTATAAATATCCCTAAATCACGACTCTGTAAATCCAACTTAAAAGATGTTGACATCCACCCCAACCCTGGCCCCACAAATCCCACTCTACTAACAACTCAGCCCAATCTTCCCAACTCTTTCCTAATAGGACACCTGAATATCCGAAGCATTAATAACAAAATAACCCATCTCCATGCCCTCCTTGATACCCATAACTTTGACATCCTCTTTCTAACAGAAACATGGTTAAAACCAACAACCAAAGACAATGAAATCATTCCACAAGGCTACAATATACTTAGGCTAGACCGTATAAAAAGTAAGGGTGGTGGAGTTGCAATCTTATTCAAAGAGGGACTTCAAATCTCCACTTTACCATTTGACTCACCTAAAAATAGCAAGGCTGAGGTACTTATTACCAAATTCCAGACTAACAAGAACAAATCCCTATATATCATTTGCATCTACCTTCCACCTGGTAATAATATTAGTACGATAGAGAATATACTAAGCCAGGTGTCCTCCACATACCCCCAAGAAACTATTATACTTGGTGATTTTAATACTGATTGGACAACTATCAAAGCTGATAATCCCTCATCTCTAATCAACCTTCATGGATTCAGTCAAACTATAACCTCCACTACCAGAATCAACAAACCAAACAAAAAAGAGAGCATACTAGACTGGATTCTTATAAATAGACAACAACAAAGGTACAATGTTGGAACTCTACCCGACGATATTAGTGATCATACTTTAACTTATATACTTAGGCATAAAAATGATATCTCAAATCCCCCCATTTATAGAATCATACGTACCAACAAACATTTCAACCCAACATTATTCCAAAATGAACTAAATGCTTGTGACTGGAACCCTTTAAAAATTCTACCACTTGAACAAACCATTGACTATCTAAACTCTAAATTTCTATCTATCCTTGATAAGCATGCACCCAAAAGGACCATCAAAATGAAAGCCACACCAGCCCCCTGGCTTTCCAAAGAAACCAAACAAAAAAATCTTACTTAGAAATAAATCCTGGGCAAAGTGGAGAGCTAAAAAAATACTTCTGAGCAACTACTGTTTAAGCAACTGAGAAATAGTACAAAAAAGGCAATACTATCCGACAAAAAAAACTACTACTATAAACTACAACAAAACCACAAAAGTAACCCCAAGAAGTTTTGGTCTAGTATAAATAAACTCCTTTCCTCAGGGCACTCTCAGACACCAGCCCCACTTCCAGCAGATCCAAACACCCCCCCCCCCCCCCGCAAACAGCCAATGCCTTTAATTCCTTCTTTACGGAAACCATACAAACACTAGCAAGCCAACTTACTCTAGACACCTCAAACCTTGCCACTTCCACACCTGGTACTCTACCTGCTTTCTCAATACAACCAGTCTCTACCACTCTTATCTTCAAACTTGTCCAAAAACGTAAGCCCTGTACCCCTTCTGCTGACCAGCTACCTTCTGAATACCTCCAAAAAGCAGCCAAAGTAATTTCTTATCCTATATCCATCCTCATAAATAGAACCATTAAGGAAGGGAATGTTCCTAACATCTGGAAAATCTCCCATATCATTCCCCTTCACAAAGGCGGAAACTCAAACAACTACTCTAACTATCGGCCAATAGCACTTTTATCTCCCTTAGCTAAAATTATGGAAAAATGTGTTCATCATCAACTGTTAAACCATTTAACACAAAATGACATGATAGCTAAATGCCAACATGGTTTTAGGCCATCCCATAGTACCACGACAGCCCTGCTATCCTTTACAGATGTTATAAATAATAATCGCAATAACAACAACCTCTCATCTGCTCTCTTTATTGACCTCTCCAAAGCTTTCGACATGGTTAACTATGCCCTTCTTATCAACATTCTTGAATCCTTCGCCATTGACTATTTAGCAATTAAATGGTTCAGGTCCTACCTAACTAATAGACAACAAGCAGTTCTTTGGGCAGATAATATATCAGCTCTTCTACCTATCACCCTGGGAGTCCCTCAGGGCTCTATTCTAGGTCCACTTCTCTTCTCTCTTTTTATTAACGACCTGCATGTAACAATCCCAAATGCCACCTGCATTCAATATGCAGATGATTCAACATTAATCTGTTTAGCAAGCTCACCATCTGCACTACATTCTCTGACACTGAAAGTATTCAATTCAGTTGAAACTTGGTTCACTAAACGTTGTCTCCTTCTTAATGCTAAGAAAACCAAGCTCCTTCTTTTTACACCAACCAATAAGTCCACCCCAATAGATTTCTCTATCACTTCCAGTAATGATACTATCATACACCCTGACTGCCCAACCAAGTCGTTAGGAATTACTATTGATAACAACCTTACATTTGATAATCACATAAATAACACCATTAAAACTATCAACAAGAAAATTGGTTCCTTATATCGAATCAAATCCTTCTTAACTCCAACAGCTAAAACCCAAATTGCACACTCCCATTTAATTTCTACTCGTCTTTATGCCTCTCCCATATATACTAACCTCAAAAAAAAAATAACCTTGTCAAACTAGAGCATGCCTATAACAACATCACCAGATTTGCCACGGTTAATACTTTTCATACCCACCATTGCCTAAATCTCATGCAGCTGGGCTGGCTAGAAATTCAAAACCTTCTAAAAATCTCCCAACTAACCATGGCCCACAAGATATTTTATTAACCTAATAGAACTCCTATACTATCCAATCTCATAATCCCCTATAAAAACCTAGATATACTACGCTCCTCTAACAAGCTTCTAGCTAGCATAACCAAAACTAACAATTTGGCTGGAAACTCCCTGTTTTCTAACACTGTGGGAAAAGACTGGAACCTACTTCCCAAAGGACTAACATCACTCTCTTATTTGCCTCTCTTTAAACAAAAGCTCAAAACACACTTTAAAATACATTGGTCATGCCCATGCAGTAAACCAGACTAACCCTTCCTTGCCTGTGCTCATATTTGTCTATACCATACTAAGTTTTTTGTTTTTTTCCTCATTATTTCTCTTATGAGGAACTGAACTGGTGATCACAATGATACATATTGGTATAAAAAAAAAAAAAAATGCATACTTTATTTCTACTATGTTTATGTACTATGTAACAATTATGATTCCTTCATTGTTTGTATTTCATGTTTTTACTGTTTGGAGCTTTTCTCCCTGGGCCTCTACTGAAAATGGAAATATATCCAGCTAGACCAGTCCGGTCAACAAATGTAAAATAAATAAAATAAATAAATAAAAATAAATGTATGACAGCCATATGCTGTAGTATGTACATCAATGAGCGGTGATTTCATTATGCTGTTGGTTAAGGTTTTTTTTTTAGTGCATGGTGTAATATTTGGTGCTATTCATGGATGTCAAGCGTTACTTATTTGCAGGTGTTATAACAGATGGTAGTTGTCGATGACTGATGCATATCAATTGTTAGCCACTGTCAGGCACATTTCTCAGTGGAACACAATGTATTGGCATTTTTAATGGAGTAAATGTATGGCAGAGCAGCTAGTAATGAGGTTGTTTGACACTTACCATCTTGTCCTTTTATTCACAGATATCTACAGCAGTCTTCAGTGAAAGATGCCCCACTGCCTGGCGTATGGTTATGGAACACACATTGGCCGTTTGCCAGACAATGTTTCTATACATAGCTTTCCATGCACTGTGGAGCAATGCATTGTGTGGCCAACACGGTGTGGAACAAATGCAGGTAGCATACCCAAGTTCATGGCTGAAGCAGTAAATTGTAAGAAGCCACGTAAGAAGCTTTGCTCCCTTCACTTTGAGGAAAGCATGTATGAAGTCTACTACATGAAACAGCTGCTGCCCACCGATATGAGAAAAGGCAGAATTCTTTGTCGCCATAAGAAAATGCAGTACCAAGTATTTTCAGTTTTTCAAAGGTGAAGACACGAGTGTCATCGTGTCGACGGATTGAACAGCAGGAATGACATAAGGTAATCCAGAAGGAAAAAATTGATTATGAAATCAAGAGGACATGGCACTGCATTCAGTGGTGTTCATCATAATGTATCCAAAATTGTGCAGTAGATTGTCTTGTTAAGTCTGTATTATGTAATATAATAGTACAGGTATAATTTCATGTTTGGCCACTTGACAACTACGCCCTTATGGCAAAATTATGCTTAATGTCTTGGTGTACTTTTTTTGTGTGATTCCTAAGGGTGTCATTGCTGCAATGGACATGTCACGCAGCTGAATCATAATTCAGTTAATGTATGATTAAGGCACTTGAGTGGAAATGTAAAAATGGGGGTGTTTGCATGTCTAATAATGTACTATTCTGAATGAGTTGCTGAGTTCACCCCATGAATCAGCAGAACAGGTAACACAGCCAATGGATACTTCTGAAATCCAAACCACTGACCATCTATACGGCTTTGATGTAAGTAATTTGATTTGAAGCCTGTTGTGCATTTTGTAAATGTGTTTATGTATACAGGCATATAGTGTAGGTCCCCATCAGTGAGTGGTTATATGTCTATTGACTTGTTAAATTAAGCCATACCATACCAGAAAGAACCATATCAATATGTGACTGTGGATGGTATGGGTTGTCAGAGATGTATGCAAGTAATGTAATGGTTCTTTTTAAGTATTGATAGCAATTTGACATGTTGTTCTTCTGGTGTTGTAGTTATACAATGTAATAGTGTAAAACAGTATGGATATAACGTTGTTCATTGTCAGCACTGAGTATTTGGTACTCACTCTGGTGTGAACAACTGTATGAATTTTGATGTTAATGCACATGCTTTCCATTATACATTTTCAGGGATATAATTACGTGCAAGGTAAACAATAATGCAGATGTGGGTGAACAGTGAAAGACCATGGATCTCCGCTGTTTAACTTCCGTGAATCAAAATGGGATATTAGCTATGCAGTAATACATCTGTATTTAAGGTTTGTTTTCAAATTTACAGTGCAAGTTTTGTTATAGATGTCTTGAGTGAAGCTAGGCTGATACACACAAGTTAAAGTTGGCAATATGTATTTAGCAGCCATTGGCCCATAGGAGGTTACTAGGCTATTATCCTTGAGGCCCTTATAAACCTAGCCAAGACTTTAGCCCATGTTTAGACAAATCAGCACCTAATGCCCCTGTCCAGCATGGACATGGTTGGAATACCAGGGGTATATTTTCTGTTTCCCATCCAATTATCCAGGTTGCGCATAAAAATAGGTGAAGAGGTACTCTACTTGATGTGGAGAGGGAGTCTATTCCATAGAAGAGGGACTCTCTGGGAAACAAATCTATCCTGCTAACAAGTCCTGTTCATGTCACAGACCAGGGTGAGGGCATCCATGCAGGTTACTCGAGTGGAGCTTGACTTGAGGATATGCAGCAGTCGCATCAAGGTGGGGTCCATGATCACCTTGTATGCCAGACAGAGGTCACCTCTGAGGATTCTGCATGGGATAGGGCCTTTAGCCTATCTGTGTATGGTAAGATGTATGAAGACCTGGCTTCTTGTTGTGAGGAAGAACCATGCTCTTTCCAGCTGCAGGAAATGCTTTGCAAGGTAAATGGCAAAATGTGCATTGTACTCAATAATGGGCCTTATAATGGAAGAATGCAGGGATGTTATGACCATCTTTGTTCCTGGATGACATACCCTTATGAGGTAGTTCATGTAGAAGGCTTTCCATACCATGGAAGCAACATAATGATCAAAAGTCAGGTTACTATCAACCAGGTTGCCCAAATTCCACCCAGCCGAGTGCTTAGGACTTTATTAGTGTAATAATTTGAGGGGATGTCACTCTCCCCAAAGAGGATGATGATGCATGTTTTGCCATTCGTGCATTGTTTCATAACACTGACATCATCTTTATACTCTTTTGTGTGTTAATACAGAGGCAAAAAGAACAGACATGCATGCTGCTGGAAGAACCACTGATGGGAAATTAGGAAGTCATCGTAGTGGACATCAGTGTAAGAATTCGTGTGTTTGAAGCATTACAGCATAGTTGTCTGTGACAGTTTAATTTGCTGTTCAGAAGTGTGATATTTAATTTACATTGTTTGTTTCTTCTTTTCTAGGAACAGGCTGCTGTATTGTCGGAAAAGGTAGTGATCGCTAGCATGGAGTATGCCGATGGAGAGGCAGGAAGAGATAATGCAGCACAACATGACTACACACGTGGAATGAGCAATGGATTAATTCCTTCAGTTACTATACATGGAAAAAACATTATTAGTAAATCTACAGAAATTAAAGCATATGACAGCACAGTGTCAAATGTACGAAAGAGAAGCCACAGGAGATCACGGAGTCTGGATAGTCAGCTAAGGTGTCACATACTATGACAAGTGTGGCAACACAGACTTCAGCTGTAAGACCTTCTGTACATGACGCCAAATGTATGGTCACAACATGGATGGATGCTAGCACACAGTTCCCAGAAACTGGTGTGTCATCAGCTCAAGTTCTTAAGAACCACACTTATGTAAAGAGGGGTAACCCACACATTGAAATGAGCAGTAGTACTGACATCTATGCGATGGAGCAAGGAGTGCAGGTGGATATGTTAAATGATAATGAACAAATGACAGATGTAGACCTATTGAATGATGATTTTTTTTGGAATTAGAGATGCCGTCTGCCATGGTGTGCTGTAGTACCCCAGTGAAAAGTAAAGAAACCATCAACTGTAGTCTGACAAGTGATGCCCAGACAATGTATGAAGATATACATGACTGCCACGAAGAAGACCCTGACTGGTGTGTGTCATCTAACACCATGTCCATATCCAACTTTGATGAGACCCTGAAGTATGAAAATGTGGCACAGCAGATGGTGTTGCAGTGGAAATTTATTGTGTTTGAAGACTGCCTGGATCAACTGCTGAGAAGAATGACATGTCCTTACTGTAAAGCACCAGCATGTGATGACTATAAGAAAAGACATGTTGGATCCATGTTTGCCACCAAAGTAATGTCTGAATGGACACGAAATTGTAAGTTGGCAAAGCCAACCAGTCCTGGGTAGAATGCCTGTGGGAAATCTTTTGAATGCAGCTGCTCTACTATTTAGTGGAAGTACATATGCACATATAGCAAGATTTTTGTGCATATGTAGGTCTGGAATTCATTAGCCAAACAACATTTTATGACCTACAACGTGAGTACTTATTTCCAGTGGTTCAACAAAGGTGGAGTACACATCAACAAGATCTGCTACAAGACAGTCAAGGTAAAACAGTGAGATTATCAGGTGATGGATGATGTGACAGCCCAGGCTATTCAGCAAAGTACTGCTGTTACAGTTTGATGGATATGGACTCTGGATATCTCCTGGATTTCTCGGTAGAGCCACTTGTTGATGGAACTTCTTCAGTAGCTTTGGAAAAAAAGGCATTCCTAAACTGTATGTGGAGTTTGTGCAGACTCAATGTGGACATAAGTGTTGTGGCAACAGACAGACATCGAGGAATTGGAAGTGCAATGAGGACAGAGTTTCCTGAAATTGACCATCAATTTGACCTATGGCACATGTCAAAAAGTATTACCAAGAAGATTGTATCAGTTGCCAAAAAAAAAAAAGGACATGGAGCAGTTGCCAAAGTATTTCGAACCACTTGCGGTGGTGTTCTGAAACATGTGATGGAGATGCTCGCTACTACAGGAAAAGTGGAAGTCTCTCATCCATCACATAACAGACAGGCACACCTGGGACTGGGGAGAGAAATTCCATGCCTGTGTGCATGAGATTCCATTGCCAGACCAGGAAACTAAACAGTGGTTGGAAGTTGGTAATGCTCCACACACTGCACTGGTGAAGATTGTGAGCAACACAACACTGGTGAATGAGCTGAAATACTTAACACAGTTCTGCCACACAGGCAGATTGGAAGAGTTTCATGCTCTGCTGTGCAAGTATCACCCCAAATTTGAGCATTTTTTTCAAAAAGTGGAATGAAAGTACACAGAATGCTAGCTATTTTTGATCATAACGCCAACGTGAATCATCAGCAAGCAGTAGTACATAACTCAAAGAGTAACTGTGCAAAAAAGGGAGATCTGCGTTACCGGATTGTGTATCCTAAGGCAAAACAGGAACGGGTTGCAAAGCCTATTTTTGAAGACAGACAATATGACTATATCTTTGAAATTATTGTGGATGTCCTGTTGATGAAGAGTGGCAAAATTTCTGTGCCAAGTTTTCAGGTAACATCTGTACCAAAAAATATAGCCAAGTGTGAGAGACCAGATAAAGCAGAAGTAATTGCCAGGCATATATCGCGATTTGGTAAATCACAGAATCCTTGATTACTGTTGCATGTATTCAACATGATAGAAGTGTGAGTGAGAGTAATGCTGCACCAGGCCTACATGTTTGATCTGCAGTGATGTATCAATTGTGTTCTAGCCAGTGACCATTGCAAACAACATAAATGGCTCTTGCCTACAATCAAATGCAGAACAATTTTTAGAAGTACATTTGTTGATGGCAACTGTGAAGACTACTAAGCAAAATTAGGACATACAGCAGTATTGATTAATGTCTAATACGAGCCAGAAGGATGAAATCAGAGAAAAGTAACAAATGGAAGTTGCTAGTGCATGTTAGCATTGCTTACAAATGACAATAGGAAATGTGAGCAGTCTGAAATTGATGGTGTGTGCATAAGACTAGAGTTGACAGTGAAATCTACAGTTAAGGTGTAGCTGATGAAGAAATTAATGATCAGCTAGATCTAAGGAAAAGGAGGCCCTTGACCCTGAGGTAGCTGTTTCATTTATGATCTTGGTTTGTGGGTGTGATTACAGTGTTGTGGATGACTATGTAACATAGAGGTGCTAGATAGTCAGTGTGTCAACATCACTGTTACTGATGGGCCTGAAGGAACACACGAGTTGAGGAGCATCAAGTTCCACAACCAATCTCGAGTTATGTACAGGATGTACAAAACATGATGAAAATAAGTAATCATATTGGTAAGTGATGATGTGTATCAGAGCACAGTGTATATACAGTATCACACATGCAGTGGTAATAGACAAAGGAGATCAATGCAATTAGGGTAACCCGTGAAAACGGAGAGAGTCAGAGGTTCTTTGTCATGTTAAAAGGATTGATCAACTTGAAATGTTGCTCTAGATTAAACGCACAGTGCTAGTAAAGTAAAGGTAATCCAGTTATGACTGACAGCCACTTGATATTATTTTATTTCAATTACCTTTCATGGGCCTTTTCAACTGCAAGTATTTTAAACACTTTTAGAATTCAATCACAGGATTGTGATAATCTGTAGTGTCCCATACACAACAGATTTGTGTACATTGTGTGTGTATATTGCACAGTGTTTGATAGGTAATGACTGTTTGGATAAGTTTTCAAGTTTGCAAGGAAGATCAATGTGACAGTCAGCATATACTGCACAATGTCTGATAGGTAATGACTTTTTTTTTATACGATTTCAAGTTTGCAAGGTAAAACAGAGTGATATGTAGTGTCTGTGTTGTTTCTTGTTTTGTTGTATTAAACATTACTTAACTCTACTGTACAAAACAGAATATGGATGGATGTCAGTAGTAAGGATAGTAACATGGCTTACTGTCTCAGTTATGTAAATGTTAGGAAGATAGACTAATAATCACTTAATGCTAGTAATGGAGGTATTACAGTGCAATTTGCAGAATGATAAGGTTTACCGTTGAGGGCTGCTTGTGAGTGAGGATGTGAGACAAGATTACAAGCCTTTATCGTGATCTATTCATGTTTAGTGGGAGATTCTGACAGCTCCTAAGGATGGGCAATGCTTAGGGTCAAACACTTAAGGTCCCTTGTGTGTTCTATACACATAATAGATATGGAAACCGTGAAAATGCTTGTAAACTCACTGGATTAGGAACTGCCATCAGTTTTTCAATCATTACTGATTACAAATGGCAAACTGAAAATGAGGTGGAACAGTTGAGTTAAGGGTCAGTATGAGCACTGAAGAAAAAATGTACATGTTTCAGATTACCTTTGGAGTGAAAGAATGAACCAACTGAACATTCTTGAACATTCTTGAAATAAAGTACAATACAGCAACAAACATCAACCATTATGGTAAGTGCATAGCCTTAATTTCTTCTGTGTGTGTGTGTGTGTGTGTGTGTGTGTGTGTGTGTGTGTGTGTGTGTGTGTGTGTGTGTGTGTGTGTGTGTGTGTGTGTGTGTGTGTGTGTGTGCATGTGTGTGTGTAAGATGGTTAGATTCTAAAAGGCAATTTGAAATTATTTGACACTGCTATTCTGGTGAGGAGCACCTTATTTATGCATATATTTTTATATGCACAACAATAAACTCTTTGGCATGTCAATTACTCAGCTATGATTAGCCTTCTATCATTCTTTTGCTATAAGTCACCAATTAGTTTGCTTGCCGAGTATCAGTGTATGTGCATGATTGGATATTCATGCATGGTGTACATGGCATATCGGAAAACTACTAAGCACAGTTGAAACGAACACTCGGATAGAAGTAGATGATGTGAGGATGTCAGTTGGTAGGATCCACAGTAGACACTGCAGTGATGTTATTTAGTAACTGTGGGCAATGCATCAGGACTAAGCAGTACATGGTTTATGCACAAGTAAGTATCGCTTCTGGGCCTTGAAATAGAAAGCCACTTTATAGATGCAGCTTGAGCAAGAGCAGGGTGGATGGGAAACTGGTCCACCACTGGTACTGTGGCTTAATTCCAATCATGGATATGGACTTGATGACTAAATAGAAGTAGTTTTGTTAACAGTACACTTAAACTACTATATTCCAGATGAATGTCAATTGCTTCCTGTTTTTGCAAACTGGAAAAAGGGTGTGTGTGTATCAGCATGCATGAATGTATGCCTATATGATGTCTGTGGCATAACAGAACATGATGGAGCAAAGATGGACTGACACCAGATTTGCTGCAGTCCTGCAGGGATAGTTGTGTCAGTGCAGCAGGCTTGCAATTAATGAGGGAATATGTTATGGGTTCTCATCGACACTGGAATAGACACGCCAGTTGACATGGGAGCAGTGTTTTGTGGAAAGGTGAGTAAAGGACAACTGAGTGCTCCACTGTTTGTGGGTGTGTTCATTCCATTATGTACACTGGGTGTCTGTGTTCTAACAGAGAACAAATGGTGAAAATGGTGCATGTGTATATGTGCAAGCATGTATGTTAGTGCATGTGTGAGTGAGTAATCATGCACATGTGAGTGTATGTGAGCATTTCTTCAGGCATGTCTGTTTTTTGGTGTAACATAGAAAGATAGATCAAAGGTGGACTTGATACGTCCTGCTCTGGAGAGAGGTGTGTACGTGACTGTGTGACTGCAAGAACTGGAGAGAGTGTGTGTGTGTGTGTGTGTGTGTGTGTGTGTGTGTGTGTGTGTGTGTGTGTGTGTGTGTGTGTGTGTGTGTGTGTGTGTGTGTGTGAGCGCATCTGTAGAGTCATGTAAGGTGTATGGTGTGACAGAGAAATGTGGATCAAAGCTGAAGTCGATGCTTATTGTTCTGCATAGAGGTGTGCAAGCTTGTGTGACTGCAGGAATCTGAGTTCATATAGGTTGAAGAATATGTGCATGTATGAGTGTGAGTGCATTTTGTAAAGAAAGTTGTGTTTGGCTGCATCTGTGTCTGGCTGCATGTGTGTGTGTGTGTGTGTGTGTGTGTGTGTGTGTGTGTGTGTGTGTGTGTGCACATCTGTATGATGTATGTGGTGTAATGAAGAACTGTGGAGCAAAGCTGAACCAACACCTCCTTGCTGCCATGCTTTAGGGAGAGCTGTGTCACTGCAGTGGGCTTGCGTCAATTACTGGGGTGATGTTTCGAGATGACAGTGTCAGTGCCTTAGACAACCCCCTTGGAATTGAAGCAGTGTTTTGTAGAGAGGTGGGTAATGCAACACACTTCAGCAGTACATTGCTTATGTGTGTGTGTGTGTGTGTGTGTGTGTGTGTGTGTGTGTGTGTGTGTGTGTGTGTGTGTGTGTGTGTGTGTATCTCGTAAGTGAAGGGTGTACATGGAGTAACATAGAACATGTGATGAAAATGGTCTGGGGTGTGTTTGTGTGTGTGTGTTTGTTCAAATATGCAGACATGGTGCCACATAAAGCAAGTGCTGATGATGATGTGTGCTTGTGTGCATGAGTGTAGGTGTCAGAATGCAGGTGTATGTGTTGAACTAATTTGTGGAGGCATGCATGGTATTACAGTGAAACATGGATTATAGCTGATCTGGTGTGCAGACATGCATGTGTGTGTCTGCAAGCATTCTTGTATGACGTCTGTGTTGTAAAGGAGTGTGAAGCACTGATAGACTGACACATCCCTGCTGCCCTGCTTTGGGTGAGAGCCATCTCAAGGGCAGTAGGATGGATACAATTAGTGGGGGATGTATGAATTGACATTTATGTATTTATTTATTTATTTCCAGTTTGATGACCAGAGATCTCCACTGGGCTCAGGAAGCCCGTTTTCAATGGAGGCCCAGGGAGAAAAGCTTCATGTTACAAAGTTTAGATACAGATACAATATAGAAAAGAAGAACAATTTACAATTTCATGCAAGAGAGCAGGTGTAATTTCTTAGGTACATGTTACCTTTAGATACAGACACAATATTATTAATGAGCAATTTGCAGTTACATTTCATGTTAGGGAGCAGGTGTAAATTCTTAAGTACATGGTACAAATTTGATATTTACAATATGTACATGTGTGGCAGCCTATAGATCATAGCTAGAGAGGCTAGTAATAATAGCTGGAGAGGGGTTTAAAGGTGGAGAGATAATTATAGGACTAGGTGAGTACGTTGTGAGGACATTGTGAGTAGCTCAGTCAGCCCTGTGGAAGTATGATCAGTAAGGTGTAACTGAGAGCAGAGGAGGAAAGCAAGATGGACAACACCTTGCTGACCACCTGTGAGTAGTCCATCACTAGCATCTATCTCTCATATTGGTTGACCAAGGCCTGACAGTATTATTTGTAAAGAGTTTGGTACAGCTGCTGGCACTCTTGCAACATATGGGTTTCATTAACTCAGTAAATGCATGAATGGATTGATGGTGGTGTGATGGGAGACAGGAGGGTAACAGCCTTGGATCAACTTATCCACACTCCCACCAGATGCAGCAAAATCCTAGACCTGGTCATTACCAACATGGGGGACTGGTGTTCCACACCAAAGGTCAATTCCTCATTGGTCACATATGACCACAAGAAACAACAAAACCGTAAACCAGCAACACAGAATGAGTTTAAAAACTTTACTTAGTAATAAAATGACTTAAGCACTTTTCGTCAAGCCAAATGCCTGACTTCTTCAGAGTAATCACACATTTCCAACAAACATTTACAATTATATAGTACATTGAAACTCAGAACCTGCTTCACCTCATTAATCAAGTAGCAATGTTTAAAGGGCAAGTAGGACAAACAAGACAAAGTAAAATATGCATAGCAAATAAGTGTAGAAATGATACAACCAATAAACACAGCTAATATGTTAACACATTGTCATTAGTCCATCACAATATTAAAATTGTTTTAATACAATATAGTACTATTCACCTCTGGAGGCTTTTCAATTTCAACAAACTAGAAATTGAACAAGCAACATTAATGCCCGGATGGCAATACGCATACAACCTCACCTGCCATAATAATTCAGCTTCTTCTAGCTGTAAGGGTCTCGGGCCCCCCCTCTGATTTATTGGGATATAGTCTATGGCAGTAAATGTAAAACTATGATTTAGGTTAGTGGCAGTATGTTTAGCTAGGGCATTTTCCATTTTTAAGGTCTTAATTGCATATAGATGCTCGTATATACGATCTCTCAGCCTTCTAATGGTTTTCCCAATATAGAAGGCCAGACACTCTTTGCATCTAGCTAAGTAAACCACAAATGATGAGTTGCAATTTAATTTAGAATCTATTTTGTATGTGTAGTTATTAATACAAAAATGTGTACCTTCATCAATGTGCTTACAATAGTTGCATTCCCACATTCAACCCAGGGCACGTTTTCCTAAATTCCAAAATACTCTTCAGGTTCCTCCCTTTCTTATATACAATCCTAGGGCAGGGACCTATTTTGTTGTAAATGTTCGGATGTGCTCTAAACAGTTCCCAATTCTTAAAGATAATATCTATACACAATCCACTATCTTTGCTAAAGGTTGTGGTAAAAGTTGGTTTAGAGGTCTCATCAGCCAATAGTGCAGATGGTGTCATGGTTGGAACTAACATGTCAAATCCATCAGTCACACCCCGAAGTGCTCCAGACTGTTGTTTAAATTCATGCAACGGCTGAAAGTCCCGAGCCACGTCAGTCTGTGTACTGACATAAGGGCCTGTGGGGGAGTTACTGACGTTGTTAATAGTGACCGGTAACAACGGAAGATAAACATGTTGACATCTTTTGTCGACAATTTCTTGTGTTAGTTTGTCCAATAAATCATTAGGATTATCCACGTGCCAAAAACATATTCCTTAGTGTCAAACATTCATCATGGAAGTCACTATCCAACGAAACCATTCTAGCGGCACGAACCAGCTGCCCTTTAACAACAGATCTTTTTTGGAAAAATGGATGACAGCTGATAAAGTGCAGGAAGGTGTTGGAATATGTTTTTTTCTGATGGATTTTAGCAGTGTAGCAGTTAAATGTTAAATCCTTACTTAGCATTACATCCAAATAAGCATTATTCTCAGTAGAGAATGTATGTGTGAATTGTAAAAAAGTAGTACTTTGATTGAAGTATTGTACCATCATTTCTGCTTCACACTCACCTAAATTCACAAGAATAAAAATGTCGTCAAGGAACCTAGTATATAGTAGAAATTGTTTGTAATAGGGATTCTGCTGTGAAAAGACATAATGGGACTCCCAATAGGCCATAACCAAATTGGCTATGCTACCGCCACATGGGGATCCCATAGCAACACCCACTTTTTATTTGTAGAATTCATCACCAAAAGTGAAAAAATTGTAAGACAAGATTAAATCCCCCAATAGGGTGACTAAATAAATCTCCCTATCTGGTGTGTTGTGTTTTTTCATCATGTGACAAACCCATTCCAACGCAATATCTTGAGGTATGCTACTATATAAGTCCTTCACATCTATTGTTAAAGTTGGCCTCCTTGTTAAACTCAGTGGATTTCACTGTGTCCAAGAATGACCAAGAATCCTTGCAGATGTGATGTTCCATAAGGACGTATTTCTGGAGCATACCATCGATTAACTTTGCACATGTGTAAGTGGGAGATCCCCTACTGTCCACTATTAGCTAATTATTTGGATGTAATGCTAAGTAAGGATTTAACATTTAACTGCTACACTGCTAAAATCCATCGGAAAAAACATATTCCATCACCTTCCTGCACTTTACCAGCTGTCATCCATTTTTCCAAAAAAGATCTGTTGTTAAAGGGCAGCTGGTTCGTGCCGCTAGAATGGTTTCGTTGGATAGTGACTTCCATGATGAATGTTTGACACTAAGGAATATGTTTTTGGCACGTGGATATCCTAATGATTTATTGGACAAACTAACACAAGAAATTGTCGACAAAAGATGTCAACATGTTTATCTTCCGTTGTTACCGGTCACTATTAACAACGTCAGTAACTCCCCCACAGGCCCTTATGTCAGTACACAGACTGACGTGGCTCGGGACTTTCAGCCGTTGCACGAATTTTAACAACAGTCTGGAGCACTTCGGGGTGTGACTGATGGATTTGACATGTTAGTTCCAACTATGACACCATCTGCACTATTGGCTGATGAGACCTCTAAACCAACTTTTACCACAACCTTTAGCAAAGATAGTGGATTGTGTATAGATATTATCTTTAAGAATTGGGAACTGTTTAGAGCACATCCGAACATTTACAACAAAATAGGTCCCTGCCCTAGGATTGTATATAAGAAAGGGAGGAACCTGAAGAGTATTTTGGAATTTAGGAAAACGTGCCCTGGGTTGAATGTGGGAATGCACAAATGTCAGAATTGCAACTATTGTAAGCACATTGATGAAGGTACACATTTTTGTATTAATAACTACACATACAAAATAGATTCTAAATTAAATTGCAACTCATCATTTGTGGTTTACTTAGCTAGATGCAAACAGTGTCCGGCCTTCTATATTGGGAAAACCATTAGAAGGCTGAGAGATCGTATATACGAGCATCTATATGCAATTAAGACCTTAAAAATGGAAAATGCCCTAGCTAAACATACTGCCACTAACCTAAATCATAGTTTTAAATTTACTGCCATAGACTATATCCCAATAAATCAGAGGGGGGGGCCCGAGACCCTTACAGCTAGAAGAAGCTGAATTATTATGGCAGGTGAGGTTGTATGCGTATTGCCATCCGGGCATTAATGATGCTTGTTCAATTTCTAGTTTGTTGAAATTGAAAAGCCTCCAGAGGTGAATAGTACTATATTGTATTACAACAATTTTAATATTGTGATGGACTAATGACAATGTGTTAACATATTAACTGTGTTTATTGGTTGTATCATTTCTACACTTATTTGCTATGCATATTTTACTTTATCTTGTTTGTCCTACTTGCCCTTTAAACATTGCTAATTGATTAATGAGGTGAAGCAGGTTCTGAGTTTCAATGTACTATATAATTGTAAATGTTTGTTGGAAATGTGTGATTACTCTGAAGAAGTCAGGCATTTGGCTTGACGAAAAGCGCTTAAGTCATTTTATTACTAAGTAAAGTTTTTAAACTCATTCTGTGTTGCTGGTTTACGGTTTTGTTGTTTCTTGGTGCTGTTTGCCGCTTTTACTTTTGTAGTTTATTATGGCATCCCGTAAAACCAGTGACCTTGATTCGTTTAAACCGGATGACACACCGGCTATTTTAAAACTTCGTACACCTGATACTGCCATGGACTTATTGGATGTGGATACACACCCGGTCGTTGGCAACTTACTGGATAACATTAACAAGAAGCTTGAGAGCCTGCATTCAAGGTTAGACAAGATTGACACTGAAAATTGTGAAAATCGCAACTTCCGTGAATCCTATGCAAAAACTGTAGACTCGTTAATACAACAACTCCATAGGTTCAACAACCATGATGCTGATGCGGTCTTGTCATGGAACCAGAATCAGGAAGTGATGAGTGAAGTCGACTTAGTGAATCTTACTAGGGAACATATACCTCCTGTAGCTAACGGTACTTCTTCCTCACAAACAACTTAGGGAACTGTTCCCTTGACACAGCCTCACCCTAGTACCAACATTAGTGCTCCTTTACCTGTGCCAATAAACGCAAATGTCGGAGAACTACTGGACAACAACTCTCCTTTGGTTAATGGAAATTTAGCTACTACATCTTCGACTACTGGCGTGGTACCAGATACAACGCGGGCAACCCAGGTTCTCCAGTCAACAATAGACATTGTGCAACCACCTATTTTTACAGGGCAACTGTCTACAACTAATGAAGGTAATAAAGCTGTTGCCAAAACACCACCCTGGCTTAAAAATCATTTTTGTTTAGCAGAGGCAATGGAGCCTTGTGCTTCGAATGTTACTGATGATAACTGTGTAAGAAATGTTGATAATGACAAAATCAAAGATAACATTTCTTCTAAATTGAAAGTATTCGACGCGTGTCTATTGAAGTTTAAAAAGCTACAACTTGAGGTCGCCTATTTTAATGAATGTTTAACATGCAAAATTGTACCAAAGGGCTTGAGACGTTTCCCTTATCCCACTGGATTGGAAGCTGGCTCCTTTTTTCATAAGGAGCTAGTTAATCTATTTGACAACCAAGGTTTTGAACGCATAGCTTTATTTGTAAAACATTACAATTGTTGGATTGATGAGTTATCCCAACACATGACAGAACTGGACAAATCTATAACTGCTGACATACAATTTAATAGATATAAGTATGAATATGATCGGATATTTATAAGTATAGATGAATATTTGACTAAACTTCATTTTCAAAAGACCAAAAAACTAACTAGAGACAGCAATGACTACAGGACAGGGGTGGCATACTCTAAACCACAGAGTGGTCAAGTTTGGAGGAAAGGATTGTTTAATTTTAGTTCTAACGACATACTACCTGACCAACATAGACCTGTTCCACCCCAGTCAGATAGTAGTGAGCATATGCATGTATTGAATAAGGGGTTGGATGACAATGACCGACTGGGTAACCTTTTTTTTTTTCAAAACAGGTTTATTGTTTTAACATATAAGAGAAATATCATAACAATTTTATACAAGTAATTAAAAATAGGTATTATTATAATATTCAACAAAACAACTAAAGTATTTACAAAGACATCCACTACAATCAGATCAATTAATTAAACTAAAATACCGTGCTATTGAAATTAGAATTTTTTAACAAATTTTGTAAATTATCCCATACAATATAATAAGATGTTTTTCTAGTTGTTCTTGTCCTAATTGTGTTTATTTCCATATGGCACACTATATTCATAACATTTTTAAATTCATTGAATGAAGGAGGTGTATTTGAAATCCAATTTCTAGTTATTATTTTCCTAGCCACTGCTAGAATAGACCATAACAAGGGAAGCTTAACCTTTTTAACACTTTGAGGTACAGGTGTGTTGAATAATATAAGAGATTTAGAAATAATGAAATTATCTGTAAAAAGAGCCTGCAAAAATTCATTAATTGACTTCCAGTATTCTTTCAATTTTATACAGTCATAAAACATATGAGCCCAGTCAGCATTAATTTCTACATTACATCTCTTACATAAATTATCTTTATTATTTATTTTATTCATCATCAAAGGTGTATAAAAAGATCTATGTAAAAATTTCCATGTATAAAGTCTCCAGACAATGGAAGACGTAGTTCTATAAGCAGATTCCAATATATATTGTTTATCTTGTTGATTTGGTGGGTCCCCATTAATAGAAGTGAAATAATTCCAGTATGAATCTACACTGGAAAAAGTTTCTTGTCTGATAATTTTATGTATGTATGAAAGTTTACCTTTATCAGAAACTTTATGTTGTAAATTTAATATCAAGTAATCAATCAGTGTTGGAATAGATTCTTTAACTGTTATAGACATTAGATCTATGTTATTAATGAGATGTTGTCTAAAGGTCTGAACCTCTAACCAGCAAGTTTCTCTTAGATCAAATTCTTGTTTTAAGAAATCTAGATTTTTAACTTTATTATCAGATATCAACTGATACCAGTACTTTAGATCATTATCTATAGCTAAATGAGTTCCTTCAGAAGTAGATGACAAAAGCATACCCTGAGTATACATTATAGGACAATAAAATTCCATTCCCTATACTTAGGGTGCATGAATATAAAGTTACGATAGCTAATAATAATATTTAATGGGTAACAAACCATATGTTTAGGTGTAATAGGTGAAGTACAAAATTACTTTAGTAACCATAACATGGAGTTATTTACAATCATATTTTTATGTGTTAAGGAGATTTTCATGAAGTGCATACTAATTAGCTCCCAATAATCTTTCCATTTTGCGACATATGACTGATCTATTAATAAAGTAATAACTTTTACAATAGAAGAGATAGTATATAAATTAAAGTCTGGAAAAGAAATACCCCTTGAGACCAGCTATTAGTATGTTTCTTTAATGCAATCCTAGGTCTGTTAGGTGCCCATAGGAAATTTAACATTAGTGTATTCAGTTTCTTGATAATTATTTTTGTAGGTGGAAGTATTATTGATTGTATT
Source organism: Protopterus annectens (assembly GCF_019279795.1). Lineage (NCBI taxonomy): Eukaryota > Metazoa > Chordata > Ceratodontiformes > Protopteridae > Protopterus > Protopterus annectens. The sequence goes on along the minus strand of NC_056726.1, from coordinate 1,638,924,880 downwards.
AAGTATAAAATCTTGGGGAATATTATCATTTTAATAATTGTAAGTCTCTCCTCCATAGTAAAAAAACATATTATTCCAGGTATTAAAAATATTTTGTATATTAAGAAAACAGGTATTATAATTATTATATATAATAGATTTAATATCTTTAGATAGTATTATACCTAAATAAGTTATCTGACCTGAATTGGGTGCATATTTAGTAAAATCACTAATGAGAATATTTTTTCGTGTATATATAGGTAGTATTTTAGTTTTTTCTTCATTGAATATTAAACCAGAAATACTTTTAAAATTCATCATTTTATCAAATAGAGACTGCATAGAAGAATTAGATCCTGTTGATGTAATTAGAACATCATCTGCAAAAAGTTGAATTTTGGATGTTGTATTTTCATCTATTTCAAAACCCTCTATGTCAGTACTGTTTCTGATCAAATTAGCCCAAGGCTCCATTACTAAAGTGAATAATAGTAGAGTAAGAGGACATCCTTGTTTTGTACCTTTAAAAATGGGTATTTTTTGTGAAACATATGTTCCTACCTTAATATAAGCCAACGTTCCTTTGTATAAATGCTCAATTAGATTTACAAATGCATTTGAGAAGTTTGTGCACTTCAGTAAGGTAAACAGATAGTCCCAACTTACTGAATCAAATGCTGAACTTATATCAAGACTAATAAGTGTTAAATCTTTCTTTTTCCTATTTGCAAAATCAATTAATGTTAAAGTTCTTCTTATATTATCAAAAATATTTCTATTTACAATGAAGCCTGTCTGATCTATATCTATAATGCCGGGAATGATTGTCTTCAATCTATCAGCAAAAATACTCATAAACATTTTATAATCAACATTAAGTAATGAGATGGGCCGATATGTAGAACATCTAGTTGGATCTTTATTAGGTTTTAAAATTGGCGAAATAAATGTATATTGCCAAGATGGGGGGGGTTATTAACTCAGTTTGGGCCAAAATAAAAACCTTATGTATTAATGAATATGTACTTTTAGAAAGGATTTTATATATCTCTGGTATAATACCATCATTACCCGGTGCTTTGTTTGATTTAAGCTTATTTATTTGTGTAATAACTTCTGTATATGAAATACTCTTGTCCAATAGTTTAATCTGATGTTTATTAAGCTTTTTATTCATGTTTGTGGTTATAAACTCCTTTATTTTATCTTTAGGTTCCATGTTAATGTTATTATGGTTAATTTTGTGAAAGTGATTTCTAAATTCATCTAGTATTTCTGGTATACTAGAAACATTCTTCTTTTTCCTTAGATAAAAGATGTCTTTGATATGGTTTTGTTTATTCAACCTTTTTGTTTTATTTTTAAGTCTATGTAAGTATTTGGGGCTTATTGAATAAGACAAAAACTTGTATTTCTCTAAAGTTATTTTAACTTTATGAGCTAATTTCTTTGTATTTCTCATTTAGTTTGTTTATTTCTTCAATAACTTTCTTGTCCATAATATTTTCTTTATTATTATGTTTATAAGAGTCTAATTTACTTTGAATATCTAACAATTCCTTATCCCAAGATTTCCTTTTATTATTATACCATCTGATACTTTGTCCATATAGATATGATTTTAAGGCATCCCAAACATAAACAATGGAGACTTCTGGAGTATTATTTATGTCTAAAAAATGTTTTACTTCTGAAAGTATATATTCTTTATAGTCTTTTAGTTGAGTTAAGTATGCTGGTATCCTTTTGATCTGAACATTATGAGTATTTTTTATCATGAATTCAAAAACAATTGAATTATGATCAGATATAGGACATGAAATGATTTTGGAATTAATTAAATCTGTTACCATCTGGTTAGAAATAAAGACGCTATCTATTTTTGAATAAGTTTTGTATCTGTTAGAAAAAAAGGTGTATGGTAATAATTTTGAATCTATCTGATTATTAATATCATTCAAATGATAAGAATTAGCAAAATCATTTAAATGTTTTGCATTAGATATAATTCTTCTTTTCCCTATAGTGGTAGTATCACTTTCATGTAGTATACAATTAAAGTCACCAGCTAAAATAATATCTCCTATAGAGAATGATATGATCTTATCAAGATGATGTTTCACTGTATTAATACCAATTCCAGGTATCCAATATACATTAATTAAAGTGTAAGTCTTTCCATTAATTTGTATTGTAACCATACAAAACATTCCTTTGTCATCCTGATAAGACTTAATGGTTTTAGGAATGGGCATACTTTTATTCCATAAAATAGCCACTCCTCTTTTTTTCTGAGTGTGCTCTGAACTAACCAATATTGTATATTTGTTTGTGGCTAGTTTATCAATATCTTTTTTCAAGAGATGGGTTTCTTGCAGGAAGACTAAGTTGGCCTTATGTAAATTAATGTATCTTATTAGGCTTGCCCTTTTACACGGATTATTCAATCCATTAATGTTTAAAGAAATTCCTTTTAAAGATGTCATTTGGCATTTTTAAAACTTAAGAATCTTATGATCAAAATAACAAATAACAAGATAAGTAATGTTACATCTCCTCCTTTAGGTGTACCTTTAAATATAGCTGTATTTATTGAATCTCTTATGGGATTTTGTATAAGATTCAATTTTGTTTGTAGTGACAATGAGTGTACAAAATATATTGTGGATGTCAAAACTATATACAAATAACAATGAACAAGTGAAAATAATGTAAGGATTAAACCTTGCATCCAGCCTGGAGTTATAAACTCCAACTTAGAGTAGTATTTACCACTCAAGTTAACCCCCTACCCTAAGCAGCAGTACCTCAGCTACCACCTTATCAATTTAATACTAGTTATATTTAACTGAGGTTAACAGTTTTCAATTCAATTATCTAGCAAGACAAGACTACACATTTGGTAAAACAGCATCATATAAACTAAAATAAACTTTTTTTTTAAAAAAAACTGTTCATACTACTATATACATCTATGTAATATAAAACACTTGTATTCAAATAGCATTCAAATAATCTTGATGTTAGAAATCAAGAGGAGAGAAAAATAAGTTCTAACATTCATTTAAATCAAAAACTTGGGCTAATATGATTCAGACATTACATATATTAAGATGCATCTATTTTCTGTCATGTAAATGCAATTAACAGCTTCCAAAAAAAACCTTGAATTGCTTGTATATGAGCATTTACTCAAACTCATTATTGTCAATAGAATAAAATATTGTATTCATAGAAATTGTTATAAATCATACTGCATAGTTATGCAGATTCTCAGAAACACTTGCATTATTGTAAAAAAAAAAAAAAAAAAGAAGCCATCACACACACACATATATACATATATTTATATATATATACATACCCACACACACACATATATATATATATATATATATATACACACACACATATATATATATATATATATATATATATATATATACACACACACACACACACACACACACATATATATATATATATATATATATACACACACACATATATATATATATATATATATATATATATATATATATATATATACATACACACACACATACACACACACATATTTATACATATATATATATATATATATATATATATATACATACACACACACACACACACACATACACATATACACATATATATATATATATATATATATATATATAAATATGCATACACATACACACACACACACACACACACACATACACACACACACACACACACACACACACACACATATATATATATATATATATATATATCTGATCTCACTGAGTTGTGTCCTTGCTGAGCACTATCCTACGTGCTGTCCCTACAATAAATCTGTCTGCTTTATACAAAATAATGCACAGCAAACACATTTTAGTAACCAGATTTTACAACCATGCTATACTACTTTAAAATATATCACATGACAATTTCTTCCAGAATAGAGTTATAAAATTATTTATGCTTGTCAATCAGATGAATTAAATGAGTTATAGTAATGTATATGTTTGGAACATAAGTTTTTAACACAGATTATTATGCTGCTGTTAAGTAGATTTTCAAAAACACTTAAATAAATGTTTCATTTTCTATGCCTTCTAAAATAAGACATTTACTTACTACAAGAAACTGCATCATTTAAACTCATTATAACTGACATATTTTATGAATTATAACATAGATATTTAAGTAATTATATAAAATAACTCACATTTAGATGTTAAAGTGTTCATTTTCCCTCACATAGTCGCATTTGCATAATTTCAGTTCCTGGTAGAGTGTTCTTCCTGAATCTGTGATGTGTCAGTGTGATATTTAGATCAAAGGTTAGACTAACTGCTTTCAGCTTCTCTGTGAGAATTCTGAGAGTTGAAGCTTTTGAAGTAGCTCATGGATACTGTGCATGAGACAGCCCACGTCCCAGATTGTCTCCCTTAACATTTTGGCGGGAAACTTATTAAAAACTAGTGACAAACATTCATTTAGCAGTGTAAATGCATCTAAACATGACAAAACCTTCACAATGTATTTTACAGGTTATTACAGCCTCTATGTAAGTGAAATTAAGCCCAAAATTATTAATAAGTAATAAAACTCAATATTTTTGTCCCAACTCAATTTTTATGCAAATCTTATTATTTACTGTGTCTATATGATCAAAAGCATTTCTATATATTAATAAAGAAAAGAAAAGAGAGTAGAAAATAAAAGGGTGTAAGGCAGAAATAAAAAAATGTAAGAGAAAGCTATAAGAAGTATATACAATGGAATATTACTTACTGTTTATATTAATAGAGTTAAAAATAAAACATATTATTTACTATTATTTAGTTCTAATTATTATTAGTTAAAGCATGACAGATTATTTACAAACAAGCATAAGCAGTATAATCAAGAAAGTATAATTAGGAATAGCATTTGAAGAACATATAAACTTTTTACAAGGAATAAATATGTTATTATTCTATTAATCATTTTTTCATTACTCTTCTCTCCCTGCCCTCCCCCACCCTTTACCCACTACATAATCTAAATAGAATGTCATTGTTTAAACAAAGAAAAGAAGAAAAGGAGAAGAAAAAAAAAAAGATAAAGAAAAAAAAATGTATCAAATTACTGACCTTACTTCGCCTTTTCAGAAAGAGAAACAAATTGAATCATAGCTTGCCATTAAATCTTCAGATATTTTGACTGGTTATGAAGCAAAACATTTCTTTGCACACAGAGAATAACTTTGATTAAATCTTTTTCAAAATATTTGTGACTTTCTGGAAATGCAGGAACTATAGTTAAAAAGATTAATAATGAAATAAAATGATGAAAGAAAAAAAAAAACATAGAACAAATCATTTGTTTTTTAGTCTCTTCTTCTTCTCTGAAGTCTTCCACGAAGTTTCAGTTGCCAGTCTCTTTAATGAAGGACTAGCCCATTCCATTTCCTCTATTTTATCCAAAATCTTATTTTTTTTTTATAAACAGTAAAGCAGAGTCTAAGTCATCGAAAATTTTAGGACCATCAGGAAGGAAGATTTTAAGCTTGGCAGGAAACAGAAGGTATGTTTTAAACTGTGCTTTTTTAAGCTCCCTTATTAGTGACAGAAAAACTTTTCTTTTAGCTATTACCATGGAAGAATAGTCATTGTCAAAATGCACAGTTGTCTCATTAATCTTAACAGGAGCTTTAGCCCAAGCAGATTTAAGAACCATCTCTTTATCAAAAGATGATAGAAATCTAACTATAACTGATCTAGGATATTTTTTGTTAGAGTTAGTATTAGCTATAGATCTATGTGTTCTTTCGATACCAAAAGAGAATGCTTCTGGTAAGTCTAAAGTTTTAGGGAGCCATGTTGTTAAAAAAGAAGTAATATTGTTACCTTCAATATTTTCTGGCAGTCCAAAAATCCTAATGTTATTGCGCCTAGATCTATTTTCCAGGTCATCCAGCTTTGTTTGTAAATGTGTATTTTGTTTCAGCAGAAACTCAATGTTGATTTCCTCTTCTTGGATTCTATTTTCCATGTCATTCACAGCTTCTTCTATGCCTGTCATCTGGATCTTCTGTTGTTGCAGGTCTATATGTAACAAGTCTATTTGTTTTGTAGTTTTTCTATGAAGGTGTCTATTTTAGTATCCATTTTATCCATCTTAGCAGTAAGTTGCTGGATTATAATTATCAGAGACTGAAGTTCTTTCTTGATGCTGGAGTCTTGAGAATTTGTCTTACTGAAACTCATTTCAGACTGATAAACTGACAGGAAAATTTCCAAAGTGATTTCTGACAGGAATATTGTTAAGATTTCCTTTCTTTTTTAGATATAGTTCAAGAACTATATAAAACAAACATATTTAGAAAGAAAATTACTTCAAAAATTATTTTTTTAAGAAATTAATTCCTGTCAGTGTAATGAAATTGGTGGAGCTGAAGAAATCTGCTGCTATCCTGTGTTCATCCTTGGCCACCACCGACTGGGTAACCTTGATGACTTTGGTGAAGCTACAAGTACACCTTGGAGTCAAAGACTGAGAAGTGGAAATAACAACCGTGTGGGGGGAAACTTTAATAACAACGTAACAGAGAGGTTTTCTTTTTTAGGTGCAAGACCAAAAAACAAGAACCCTTACCAACACAAATTTGCACAGAGGTGGGTGAACAACAAGTAGGCATTGACTCTTGTAATGATATGTCATGCCTCAATGAACTGACTTTAGCAGATTGTTCAACACCTGATCTGTGCTCTGATTTTGTTAGAACTGATTGCTCTGATTTTGAGATGTCTTACAACAGCATTTTGGTAGCACCTACAGTTGACATAACTGTAGTTTCACCCTTAATTGAAATAGTGAAAAACATTTCAGGTGACTTTAACTTATATAATTTCAGTAATGTTAAGTTTGACACCGACATGCTGGAATTGTTGTCTAAGGGGTTTAGTTTTGTGCCAACAAAATCCATTAATATTGTCAACACTATATTGGACATTAAATTATTTGTTAGGAAACTAAACTTTAAAGTATTGATTGGAGATTCTTTAGATACGACCAGCTTAGACAGATTGTATGTACCTAGCACCTTTAACCCTCCTTTACACCCTGTCTTGGAATCCTTTGAAAAGTGCTGTGAACTTGATATTAGACACTTAGGTTTGGGTAAACCCCATAAGTATAGTGGTAACAACACCTCTAAAGCAGATATGGAGTTTATTCAATTTCTCAGCACCCAAAATTTAAGGTTCTGCAAGCCGGACAAGGGCGGAGGCTTAGTGGTTTTTACTATAGATGATTACGAGAAACGTATGCATGAAGTATTGCAATCTGATAGATATGATGACAGTTCCAGGTCAGAGGTCAATGGTGCCTATAAATTAATAAGGGACACTATTGAGGACTTATTTATTGAGAGTAGAATTGATTCAAAGACACATGCATACTTAATTACATCCTATCCTAGATATGCATGTGTTTTTGGTATTCCAAAAATACATAAAAGCATAGATAACCCACCACTTAGACTATTAGTGGACAGTAGGGGATCTCCCACTTACACATGTGCAAAGTTAATCGATGGTATGCTCCAGAAATACGTCCTTATGGAACATCACATCTGCAAGGATTCTTGGTCATTCTTGGACACAGTGAAATCCACTGAGTTTAACAAGGAGGCCAACTTTATAACAATAGATGTGAAGGACTTATATAGTAGCATACCTCAAGATATTGCGTTGGAATGGGTTTGTCACATGATGAAAAAACACAACACACCAGATAGGGAGATTTATTTAGTCACCTTATTGGGGGATTTAATCTTGTCTTACAATTTTTTCACTTTTGGTGATGAATTCTACAAACAAAAAGTGGGTGTTGCTATGGGATCCCCATGTGGCGGTAGCATAGACAATTTGGTTATGGCCTATTGGGAGTCCCATTATGTCTTTTCACAGCAGAATCCCTATTACGAACAATTTCTACTATATACTAGGTTCCTTGACGACAGAAATGATGGTACAATACTTCAATCAAAGTACTACTTTTTTACAATTCACACATACATTCTCTACTGAGAATATTGCTTATTTGGATATAATGCTAAGTAAGGATTTAACATTTAACTGCTACACTGCTAAAATCCATCGGAAAAAAAACATATTCCAACACCTTCCTGCACTTTACCAGCTGTCATCCATTTTTCCAAAAAAGATCTGTTGTTAAAGGGCAGCTGGTTCGTGCTGCTAGAATGGTTTCGTTGGATAGTGACTTCCATGATGAATGTTTGACACTAAGGAATGTGTTTTTGGCACGTGGATATCCTAGTGATTTATTGGACAAACTAACACAAGAAATTGTCGACAAAAGATGTCAACATGTTTATCTTCCGTTGTTACCGGTCACTATTAACAACGTCAGTAACTCCCCCACAGGCCCTTATGTCAGTACACAGACTGACGTGGCTCGGGACTTTCAGCCGTTGCACGAAATTAATCAACAGTCTGGAGCACTTCGGGGTGTGACTGATGGATTTGACATGTTAGTTCCAACTATGACACCATCTGCACTATTGGCTGATGAGACCTCTAAACCAACTTTTACCACAACCTTTAGCAAAGATAGTGGATTGTGTATAGATATTATCTTTAAGAATTGGGAACTGTTTAGAGCACATCCGAACATTTACAACAAAATAGGTCCCTGCCCTAGGATTGTATATAAGAAAGGGAGGAACCTGAAGAGTATTTTGGAATTTAGGAAAACGTGCCCTGGGTTGAATGTGGGAATGCACAAATGTCAGAATTGCAACTATTGTAAGCACATTGATGAAGGTACACATTTTTGTATTAATAACTTCACATACAAAATAGATTCTAAATTAAATTGCAACTCATCATTTGTGGTTTACTGAGCTAGATGCAAACAGTGTCCGGCCTTCTATATTGGGAAAACCATTAGAAGGCTGAGAGATCGTATATACGAGCATCTATATGCAATTAAGACCTTAAAAATGGAAAATGCCCTAGCTAAACATACTGCCACTAACCTAAATCATAGTTTTAAATTTACTGCCATAGACTATATCCCAATAAATCAGAGGGGGGGCCCGAGACCCTTACAGCTAGAAGAAGCTGAATTATTATGGCAGGTGAGGTTCATAGGTTCATAGGTTCATACTAGGCTATCTGCCTGAGGGCATTTACAAGCCTAGCCCATCGTTTTGTGGCTTACGCCACCCCTTTAGTATGGGGAACTATACCCCTTATTTTGCTGTGCCTCTGTCGAGCAGTGACACTGAGGTAATCCCTGGGGTATATCTGCGATCTCCCATCCATTGGTCAAGATTTCTCTTGAACAAGGCCAGCGAGGTGCTCTGCCTCACATGTACCGGGATTTTGTTCCACAGCATAGGGAGTCTTTGGGTGATGAAGCTATCCCTCCAGCACGTCCTATTAATAGCCGTGTCGAGGTTTAAGTCTCCCGCCCTTGTGGCTCTGATGGAGCTAGATTTTTTGAGGTGAAGCATATTCATCAAATCTGGGTTTGACATGGCCTTGTATGTTAGGCAAAGGTCACCTCTGAGCAAGCGTGCGACTGAATAGAGCTGGAGTTCTTTCAGTCGGGCAGCATAGGACAGATTTTGAGACCCTTTATCCTTTTGGTGAGGAACTTTTGTGGCCTCTCCAGCTGCTGCAAGTGTCGGGTCAGATACATTCCGAATGGGGCATTGTACTCAATCATTGGTCTGATGAGTGATGAGTAAAGGAAGACTATGACCTCCCTTGATCTAGATGAGAATCCCTTCATGATAAGGTGGGCAATGTAGAAGGTCTTCCTAACTACTTTAGCTACATGGGTGTCGAATGACAGACTACTATCAACCTGGGTCCCCAGGTCCCTGATAACTTCTTCTGTGCACAGTGGATTGCCACCTATTTGGTAGCTAGGGGTAACCTTGTTTTTCCCGAAGGGTATGACTATGCATTTTTTGGCATTTAACTTTAGGCCGTGGCTCTGGCACCAGTTATCCATTTCTGTGAGACCCTTCTGAAGGATATCTGTGTCAGATGTGTTTTCTACTATGGCGCCCAGTTTGCAGTCATCTGCAAACTTTGTCAGCCATAACCCTCCTGTGTTTGCTTGTACTTCGGAAAAGTAGATTGTATGCGTATTGCCATCCGGGCATTAATGATGCTTGTTCAATTTCTAGTTTGTTGAAATTGAAAAGCCTCCAGAGGTGAATAGTACTATATTGTATTACAACAATTTTAATATTGTGATGGACTAATGACAATGTGTTAACATATTAACTGTGTTTATTGGTTGTATCATTTCTACACTTATTTGCTATGCATATTTTACTTTGTCTTGTTTGTCCTACTTGCCCTTTAAACATTGCTAATTGATTAATGAGGTGAAGCAGGTTCTGAGTTTCAATGTACTATATAATTGTAAATGTTTGTTGGAAATGTGTGATTACTCTGAAGAAGTCAGGCATTTGGCTTGACGAAAAGCGCTTAAGTCATTTTATTACTAAGTAAAGTTTTTAAACTCATTCTGTGTTGCTGGTTTACGGTTTTGTTGTTTCTTTGTGCTGTTTGCTGCTTTTATTTACATATGACCACAAGCTAATCACCCTAGACATCCATATCCCGCCCCCACCCCCATTAGGAAAAATACCGTAAAAAAATCTCTCTAAAGCTAACTTCACGCTTCTTAAGACAGAAGTGGCAAACTTCACGACACCCATGCAGGTGGACAATAGAGGTACAACTGCTGAATCCTACACAATTGCACTTTATAAGCACTTACATGAGTGCATGGATCATGCTATCCCTAACAGAACTAAGATGCTATCCTCCAAAAAAAGGAAGCCAATCTGGTGGTCCTCTGCCATAAACAAACTCTACAACAGAAGGAAAAAACTGTTGAGAAAAAGAGTAAAATACCATGAGTGGAGGAGCTCCCTGGTCAGCCTCAGTAAGAAGTGGAGATCCCTCATAAATTCCTCCAAAGCTAGTTATGAAAACAAAATCACCACTGATTCTAAAGACAATCACAAAGCATTCTATAGCTATGTCAAGAATCGCAATGTCAACACTCAGATCTGCTCCGAGTTACAGCACAATGGCACTAAATATACAGAACCAGCGGATATTGCCAACATTCTGGCAGATAGGTTCAGTGCTAACTTTACCCCTCTCTCACCCCCTAAAGGGCCCATCTTTATACCGGAAGAATGCAAAGTTCCTGTAATCACAGCTGCACAAGTAAAAAACACATTCTCCAAAGCCAAGAACACAGCATCCATGGGACCTGACAACATCCCAGGCTGTGTTCTACATGAACTACAAAGCGAACTGGCACCCCACCTAAGTCCCATGTTCAATCATAGCCTCACCTCAGGATTTGTGCCCACTGAATGGCACAGAGAGACAGCTATCCCACTCCATAAAGGGGGAACCACCACGGACCCCGGGAACTACCTCCCCATTAGCCTGATGAGCCTGGTCTGCAAGGCCATGGAATGAATCATCATGGAACTTATAAACAAAGACATTGGTAATCTCCAAACTCTGGACCCCACCCAGTTTGGGTTTGTAAAAGGCAGATCATGTCTCCTAAACCTAACAGACTTCTATGAAGCAGTCACCAAAGCTGTAGACGAGGGTAAGGTGGTTCACACAGCCTATCTGGATCTTGCCAAGGCTTTCAACACCATCCCCCACTCTGGAATTATAGATAAACTCATTAAACTAGGTATAAATCCCTATGTCACAAGATGGGTTGCCCACTGGCTCACTGACAGAACCCACACTGTGAAAGTAGCAGACTCCAAATCTGACTTCAGACCAGTAACAAGTGGAGTACCACAGGGTTCAGTCCTGGGTTCTCTCCTGTTTTGTATCTACTTCTCTGAAGTACAGGCTAACACAGAAGGTCTTTGGCTAATGAAGTTTGCAGATGACTGCAAACTTGGAGCAATAATTGAAACTCCTAATTATGTGGACATCCTATAAAAGGGCCTCACTGAGACAGATGCCTGGTGTCAAAGCCATAGCCTCAAGCACAATGCCAAAAAATGCATTGTTACCCCTTTTGGTAAAAACTCTGTTCCCATGAACTACCACAGAGGTGGTAGTAAACTTAACACTGAAAGCGTGATAAGAGACCTTGGGATACAGGTGGACAGTAGTCTCTCCTTTGATAATCATATCGCCACAGTAGTCAGAAAATCCTTCTATTTGGCACACCTCATCATAAAAGGTTTCTCATCCAGGAAAAAGAGGTCATTGTTTCCCTCTACTCATCACTCATTAGACTCATTATAGAGTACAATGCCCTTTTTGGTATGTACCTCACAAGACATCTACAACAACTGGAAAGACCATAGAAATACCTCACAAAAAGAATTACTGGCCTCAAACAGATGCCCTATGCAGACCATCTCAAAAATCTCCAGCTTTACTCCATTGCATATAGCCTACTCAGAGGCGATCTCTGCCTAACATACAAAGCTATGTCAAACCCAGTGCCGTTGGACATGCTCCACTTAAGAAATCCCAATCCCTTCGAGCTACATGCTCTAAGGACCTAAACCTTGTCACCACAATAAACAGAACATGCTGGAGGGATAGATTCGTGTCCTAGAGACTTCCCATACTCTTGAAAAAACTATCTATATCAAACAAAGCTCCTCTTTAACACTCTTCAAGAAAAATCTTGATGATTGGATGGAAAATAGGAAATTCACCTCGGGGATCACTTATGTGGCTCTGCTTGACACTGGCACAGGAAAATAATTTTCTTGGGTGGCAAAAGCCAGGGCACCTTCTTGGCTAGGCTTATATAGGCCCTAGGGCCAGTAGCCTAGTACTGCCCTATAAACCTACGAACAGTGTAGTGTGTCAAACCAGCATACCTCACAAGTGTACCTAATTTGGCATTACATCTTTGCTGTGACATGGTGGAATCAGGTTTCAGATTGTCTTGAACAAACAATGAAAATTCTTGCAATGTAGGAATAATTATCATGCAATGGATGCCACTTCATGCACTCTGTGTGATCTGAACCAAAGGAGTAGTACTGCTACTTAGAAAATCTTTATAACTTTGAAGCTTTTTCAGTGATTTGAGTTTGTTGCTGAAAGAATTAGAGGTATGCCTGAAAGAATTAAAAAAAAAGGTTGTGCGAAGCTATTGTAACAAAAAGTAATGGGTGACATAAGAGTCTAGGGAGGCTACTGTTAAGGAAAAAAATATTCAGTTGTTAAGTAAAGTTTGGCAGTATGGTTAATGTTGTGCTATATTACAGTAACTATGCAAAAATAAGTATGTGGCCAGCCAGTAAGCACTACACACACTCCAAAGCAGATATTTCACTGTGTCCATTTGAGAAAATTGATATAGTGGACAAAATGTTGAATTCAGATTAGTGTTTTTTTTTTCTGGATATGTGTAAGTCAACAGTAAGGAGGAAAGAGTCATTAGGGAACAGTTTTAGTGGCACACCAGGCTGACATTTGTTTGATGTCTATTGTCATGCAGGGTTGCTAATTAGCTGAACCTAGCCTAGCTGGAAATCTGAGACTCTGGCTCAAAGGAGTGGAGATGGGAGGAGTAACTTGGTCAGGAACTGACAGTAACAAAATTGCTCTTTGTAAAAAGTCTTTTTTATCTCTGTAATTAGTTGACACTTTTCCAAGCTTCTTTCAGAAAATGTGTAGTACATCAGTATGAACAACATTTGTAAAACTCAGTGCAGGACAGTCAATGACACTTGATCTACTGACTGTTAAACTTGGCAATATTTTTTCAGGTTTGCCGTTCCTGATCTGACAACAAAAGGTCGGGCTAATTGTTCTCACAATCAGGGCGGTCAGACTGCATTTTGGGACAGATTTAGCCTACCAAGGGAAAATAGTCTCATCAGGATGTCTGCCCCCAATGAGGGCAGACAGGAGAACAATAAAAATAAAATTAAGAATGAACACTTTTTTGGATTAAAGCAGCTTTGGGAGGTGCAGAAAGTCATGACTAGATAAAAAAATATATGTTTTTTCATCATTTACCCATAGTGGTCCTTTAAATTGATTTTCTATAGTTCTGACATCAGTTATATGAGTCTCATGTATTATTTTCCAGCCAGATATATAGGTAGGTGAGATCCAGTGTAATATTACATTAATTATAACTGATTTGGAATAAAGATCTAAGCTAGGGAATGCTATACTATTACTGCTCCAAGCTCTAATGTGCCATTTATATGCAATCCTAGGTTTTAAGGGGAACCATAAAAATGTAAGTAGCACGGAATCTAATTTTTTAAATAAGTTTTTGGAAGGGGGTAGTATCAATGACTGTATATAAAACAAAATTTTAGGTAAAATTATCATTTTAATTAAAGAGAGCCTATCCTCCATTGTGAAGAAACATTTTATTCGATCTTTTGATTAGTTCACTAATGGTGGTTATTAAATTATTGTAGTTTAGTTTAACAGTCTCTTTTCATGTACTTTTTAGACTGACACCCAAATATTCTAATACATCATTCTCCCAATTAAACAGGCTATTCTCTCTTAGGTTTTTTGTTGATCTTTTTGTTAATTAGTAATGTTTTGGATTTCTTATGATTAAATTTAAGCCCTAAAATTCTTTCAAACTTGCTTAAGGTATTTTTAACAACGTGCAAAGAACCATCAATATTACCCAACATTAACAACATATCATCAGTAAATAGTTGTATCCTAGGTCAATAGTCCTTATTAACTTGAAAGCCTTTTATATTTTGCTTGTTTCTGATATATGTAGCAAAAGGTTCCACTGAAAAAGCAAACAATAATGGTGACAAAGAACAACCTTGTGCCCCACTATAAATTTTCATTATAACAGCCCAGTGTCTGTTATTCTTAATGTGTATTAGTTCTGGTTTAAGCACTTGGGCTTCAGGCCAGTTATTTTACATTAAGAAGGTTCGTGGTCTGCACTCTTGTGGGAGAAGAGGCTGGACTCTGCCCTTCTGAGCTGGGAATTTCTGGTTAAAAGTTTATAGTGCCTGAATATTTGAACTGTATCTTACTGAAACTGGTACACCTTATTTGCTGTAGCATAGACTAGATCCAGGCCTGCTGAATCTAGCTTTGTTTATATGCTTGTTGTTTGTTTGCTTGTTATTTCCCTGGAACGCTAATTCCACCTAATACGTGGCTTCTCAGTGCTTCTGTGGATCACTAGTGATATCTGCATTGCTCACTGTACTTATTTCCTTGTTTCACTTGAAAGAAAGTTACTGTTTGTCGTTTTTGCATTTAAGTTACCTGTAACACATTGCACTTAAGTTACCTGGCACTTGCTCACTAAAGCAATTATATAAGTCAGCACTAAAAATTAAAAGCACTACACCCTCACTCCCCACTGGCCCTTGTTTTCAATTATTAAGGAATTCCCAATAGTATTCTAGCATGTCCAAAGTTCAGTTGTCAATCTCCTCTCCGGTCCAGCTGGTGAATCTGGGAATCTTGAGGCAATGTTACAACTGCCTCATGTACACAGACATCCCTCTCCTCCTCCCAACAAGTTCCAACCCATGTGAGAGATGCAACCATATAGCCAAACTGGAGGCTAAGCTCTCTCAACTCAGTACTGGCATAACCAGTCAGGAGGAGAAGGAAACCACACTCATTACAATTCCAGTCTCACATAGACCTACTACGACAGCAAACCAAACACATAATCACACAAAAACATACTCGGAGGCTCTAAATAAAGATCTGCCTAAGCAGCAGAGACCTCCAAAGCAGACACCCAAGCAACCGCTACCCCAAAACAAAACACGTGCAACACATATCTCACAAAGCCAGTGTGCCGAACAGTCACAGCCCTTAAGAATAAACAACACACCTGATACACTTGTAGTAGGTGACTCTATCGTCAGGCACACTGACGTCCCGCTCACCAGGCTGAACAAGGAGAGGGTCACGGTGAGCAGCCTGTCGGGCGCTAGGATCCGCCACATAACACAAGCACTCAGGTAACTCCAAGGCAAGTACAAATATGACTCAGCCATTGTCCATGCTGGTGTGAATGACCTGAGACATACCTCCCTGGACTACATGAAAAGAGAAATAAAGAAGCTCTCTGAGCATGTATCCCAGGCTGGTATGAACCTGACCTTGAGTAGCATCTTACCCTCACCAAGAATGATGCCACAATATGAAGACAAATGATCAATTTCAACAATTGGCTTAAGTACTGGTGTCATTCAAAGGGGATCCAATGCCTGTCAGCTTGGGATGATATGCTCAACAAGCCACAATGCTTCGCTAGGGACGGCTTGCACCTGTCACCCCTGGGCTTTCGGATATTGGCAAAGGCTCTTGCTACCCCCATAGTGCCTTTTTTAGGCAAGGCTCAAAAGACAAACCCACCTCCATAGGTATCACAACGGATAAGAAACTAAGAGTAATGCTACTCGATGCCAGAAGTCTAAACCTCAAGATGCACGCACTCGAAACTCTCCTTAGCATGGAGAACATCGATATCTGTGCAGTTACAGAAACCTGGTTCAGGGCTCCCGAGAGCACCCTAGCACTACCAGGTTATACCTCATA
The DNA here is from genome assembly GCF_019279795.1 of Protopterus annectens. Lineage (NCBI taxonomy): Eukaryota > Metazoa > Chordata > Ceratodontiformes > Protopteridae > Protopterus > Protopterus annectens. Next base: position 1,638,908,294 of record NC_056726.1, on the reverse strand, counting down.
CCATGCTTTTTGGCCCCAAAACTTGGATCGAACCACAAAAGGAGGGGGAGTATTGATATTCATCAAAGATACCCACACCTCCAGGTTGGTGGCAAAGCACGAAGCATCAGATACTATCCATGTGCAACTAACAGTGGGTAAAACTGCCTTCCAGTTTATAGCCTGCTACAGACCACCCTCCCAAACCCAGGAACCCCACTCGGCCTTCCTGAGAACACTGGAAAATATGAAGGGCTCTCCAAACACCATTATATTGGGTGACTTCAACTACCCAAACATAGACTGGGAGGATTACTCTAGCTCCAACACCCTAGCCCAAAGATTCCTAGAATTTATAAACTCAAATGCTATGGAACAACTTGTTACCACTCCCACAAGAGGGGAAAACATACTGGACCTGATCATCACCAACATTGGGACTCTATGCTCCAGACCAGAAGTGTATCCCTCACTGGTAAGATCAGACCATAAACTAATCTCACTGGATATTCACATCCCGACCCCACCCCCTGCCCAGAAAACCACAGTGAAAAACTTCTCTAAAGCAAATTTCACACTCCTCAAAACTGAGGTGGAATCCTTCAAAGCCCCCGGGCCTGTGGAAAATACAGCCCAGACCGCAGAATCCTTTATAAATGCATTCTATGAACACCTTCAGGAATGCATGGATCATGCGATCCCAAATAAAACCAAGACCCAATCCTCCAAAGTCAGACGTCCTGTCTGGTGGACCCCAGCCATAAACAAACTATACAATAGAAGGAGGAAGCTACTAAATGATAGAGCAAAATCCCAAAAAGGGAAGGCATCACTGATCAGTATTAGCAAAAAACTACGGGCATTCATAAAATTGTCTAAGGCCAGCTTCGAGAGAAAAATTGCACAGGACACTAAGGATAATCACAAGGCTTTCTTTAGTTATGTTAGGAACCTGGGTGGTAATTCCCAGATATGCTCAGAATTAGTCCAAAATGACAAAAAATACACTGAACCCAGAGACATTGTCAACATCCTAGCTGACAGGTTCAGCGCAAACTTCTCCCCCCCTCCCCACCAAAAGGGCAAATATCTATCCCAGCAGAGTGCTGCCCCCCTGACATCTCAGATGCTCAGGTAAGAGCCGCCCTCTCCAAAGCAAAAAACACAGCATCAATGGGACCAGACGGTGTCCCGGGCTGCTTCCTACATGAACTCCAAGAAGAGCTAAACCCAAACGTAAAACTACTGTTCAATCTCAGCCTTACTACAGGATATGTGCCCAAAGAGTGGCGTACAGCAACAGTGGTCCCTCTCCATAAAGGTGGTGCCTCAACGGATCCTGGAAACTATCACCCCATAAGCCTGACTAGCTTGGTTTGCAAAGCTATGGAAAGGATCATCATGGACCTCATAAATAAAGATATTGGGGACCTACTGACACTGGATCCTACCCAGTTTGGCTTTGTTAAGGGCAGATCCTGCCTCTTAAACCTGGTTGATTTCTTTGAAACAGTCACCAAGGCGATTGACAAGGGGAAGGTGGTCCACACAGCCTACCTGGACCTCGCAAAAGCCTTCGATACAATACCCCACTCGGGCATTATAGATAAGCTCACCAGCTTAAATATAAACCTCTATGTCACTAGATGGATTGCAAACTGGCTCAAGGACAGAACCCACATGGTTAGAATTGCTGGAGCCATGTCAGACTCCAAACCAGTTACAAGTGGTGTCCCACAAGGCTCAGTCCTGGGACCTTTCTTGTTCGGTATATATTTCTCGGAGGTACAGGCCAACACAGAAGGACTGTGGCTGACCAAGTTCGCAGATGACTGCAAACTGGGTGCCATAATCGACTCTCCAGCCAACACAAGCATCCTCCAAAAGGGCCTCATAGAAACAGACAACTGGTGCCAGAGCCATGGCCTCAAGCTAAATGCCAAAAAGTGTATAGTCATCCCCTTTGGCAAAAACAAAGTGCCCACAAATTACCACATAGGTGGTAATCCATTAAGTACAGAAGAAGTAATTAGGGACCTGGGGACCCAAGTTGATAGCAATCTCTCATTTGACACCCACGTGGCCAAAGTGGTTAGAAAAACATTTTATATAGCCCACCTAATCATGAAGGGATTCACATCTAGATCAGGGAGGTCATCGTGCCTCTTTACTCATCCCTCATCAGGCCCATAATTGAGTACAATGCCCCTTTTGGGATGTACCTTACCAAACACCTGCAGCAACTGGAAAGACCCCAAAAGTACCTCACCAAGAGGATCAAAGGGCTCAAACAGATGCCATATGCTGCCCGGTTAAAGAAACTCCAGCTCTACTCAGTGGCATACCGCCTGTTCAGAGGCGATCTGTGCCTGACATATAAAGCCATGTCCAACCCAGAATTAATGGACATGCTGCACCTCAGAAAATCCAAATCCCATCGAGTTACGCGCTCGAGAGACTTGAACCTCAGCACTGAAATAAATAGGAAATGCTGGAGGGACAGATTCATAACCCAGAGGCTCCCTTCACTATGGAATAAAATCCCAGTCCAGGTTAGGCAGAGTCCCTCATTGACTCTATTCAAGAGGAATCTTGATGAGTGGATGGGAGATCGTAGGTTTACCCCGGGTATCACTTCTGTGTCACTGTTACACAGAGACACAGTATACTAACCTCGAAAAAGGGCATAGCAAAATAAATTTAAAACAGGTGGCGAAAGCCAAACACATTCTGGCTAGGCTTATAAATGCCCTAGGGCAGATAGCCTAGTATGAACCTATGAACCTATGAACCTATTAATAAGTTGAAAAATTTGAGGAGAATTCAAAACCAATCAGAATTATTTGTAGATAAGACCAAATAAAAGAATCAAAAGCCTTTTCTATGTCTAGGCTGATAATAGTTAGTTGTTTTTTGTATTTGCATGTTATGTCTATTAATGATAGCAATTTAATAATGTTATCTTGAACTTTTCTATGAAGAATGAACCCTGTCTGATCATTATGTATTAGATTAGGTAATATTTTCTTTACCTATTAGCTAATATTATCATGAACATTTTATAATCAGTTTTTAGTAATGAAATTGGCCTATATGAATCATAAGATTTGGGGTCTCTACCTTGTTTTAATATGGGGGAGATAATTGAATATTTCCAGGATGGGGGTGTTATACATTTTTTGCTTAACCATAGTAAAGGCACTCATTTTCTTTATTACATATTCAGGAAAAATCTTATATAGTTCAGGAATTATTCCATCCAGTCGTGGAGCTTTATTATCTTTTAAATTTTGTATTTGCTCTTTCACTTATTTTAGTGTTATTTGTTTATTCAATATGTTATTTTGTTGCATTGACACCTTAGTACTTATATTTTCTTGAATAAAACTAATTATTACATTATCTGTCTCCAAAAGTGGTGTGTTATTATTTATATCCTTATAATAGTTTAACGCTTCTTATATGTCCATTAAATTAGATGCACTCTCAACTGAACTGCCATTTTTATATTTAATCTCAGTAATTCGATTTTGATTGTTTATTTTTTTGGATCTTACTGCTATTTTATGTAGACATCAGATTGTAATTTCAATTTTCCAGGTTTATGGCTACCTTATGATTTAGAACTTCTAAGTATTTTTGACTTAACTTAGTAATTTTGTTATGTGCTACTTTGTTATTTGGTTTTGCATCCATTTTTATCTTGTCTATTTTTTTTGTAAGTCTAAAAGTTATTTGTCCCACTCTTTCCTTTTTTTGAGGTACCAGGATTTTATTCGACCATGTATACAAAATTTAAAGGTGTCCCGTAGTATAGTATCAGTCACTTCACCATTATCGTTTGTTTCCATAAACATGTCTATTTCTTTCATTATCCATTCCCTAAAGTCCTTTAACTTAGTTATGTAAGCATGAATTCTCTGTAAAAATCTTAAATCATCTGTATGAATAGTTAATGTAAAGTTTATAGCATTATGGCCTGAAAGTGGACAAGTCATTATAGATATGTCACTTATTTTTTAGTATTTATTATTTGATACAAAGACCTTCAATGTGTGTTTGTGTACCAAACCGATATGAACACTGAGTATAGAATAAGGAATAAAGTTCTTTTAGACCATGTATATCTTTAAGGTTCATCTGGTTTGTAAAGTCATTTAACTTCTTGGCTTGAGATGTTAGTTTTATTTTACCATTTTTAGAAGTATCATTGCCTGATAATAGGCAGTTAAAATCACCTGTTGTTATAACTTCCCCTTTTACTTTTAAGGTAATCAGGTCCAGATATTTGTCAACATATTTAGTACTCAGTCCTGGTGTCCAGTATGTATTAATCAAAGTATAATACTTCCTATTGATTTCCAAAATAACCATGCTTAGCATCCCATCTTTACCTGAAAGTATATCTATAATTCTTGGCATAGTATAAGTATTTTGCATAGAATAAGAGTGCCCCTTCTCTTAGTCTTAAAATATGAATCAGCCAGAATGGTATAGCTATTAAATGAGTATTTTTGTAGGTCTTTTTTTAATAGATGGGTTTCCTGTAAAAAGATGATCTGGGCTTTATGCATTTTGATATATTTAAGCAAACCAGCTCTTTTGACATTATTGTTCAAACCATTAATATTTAATGATAAACATTTATAAGCCATTGACTATAATGTGTATGTTGTTACTTACTGAAAGATCTTTCTTTTGTGTTGACTTGAAGTCTACTGAAAACTTACTTATCATGGATGTATAATGTGTATTAAGCACTACGTTCAAAAACCCAAAACTATTTACAAACACATACATGAAGCATAAAGTTTCTGGTTTAGTTAAAAATTTAACTAAACTATCCACCCACCACCTCTCGAACACCAAAAGACACAAATTATCCATCTCTGCTTAGAATATAGTATAAAAACAAAAAAGAAAAGCATTATGAAAGCAACTAAAGAAATCTGAGTCCATGAAATATACATTAAAATGAGAGTGTCCAATATAACTGAAACTATATGAATATGTCACATATAATAATAGCACCTCTGATAAGTAGATATGTCAGAAATATACATTATATCAAAGTATGTATAAACATCAGGAGCTGAAGGTTAAGAAGACTGTCAATATTTCCAAGACTTTTCAAGAAACGTCAGATGTTTTAACCATTTTGCCAGTTATCTAACATTTTTCATGTAAGGATCTGTTGAATATATATTTATTTATTTATTTATTGCAGTTGGTTTACCAGGATAGTCTATTGGGCCAAAATGAACCCATTTTCAATGGAGTCCTGGAGAGAAAAGCTCCAAAAATGTAGGTACAGAATCAATCTAGGTTATATCTATCAACAATCTAGGTACAGCAGGTTATTAATGATAATTATACAGATGCAAAAGATTAAAGCAAATAATTTCAAAATAGTACAGCAAACATTAGAAATAATACAGACTTGTGATGAAGCATACAGAAGATACAGACTGACAGAAGGAATAGTACATAGCAATACTGAAAGCATAGCATAGACTTAGAGGCCCAGTCTAGTACATTCTTTGCAAATACCATAGAAATAATAATGTGTGTGCTAGGGGAAAATAATAAGGAAATTTGCTGGAGTAAAAAGAAGGAAAATGAAAATAGCCAGTGTTAGTTATGTAGGGTGGGGGCAAGAGCATTCCCACCGTGATGCTAGATATGAGTAAAGAGATCTTTTGAAAGTAAAATGGTTAGAGGTGGTGCGAATGGACGGTGGTAGGGAGTTCCAGACGCGAGCTAGGCCATAGGCTAGAAGGTTTTTGCCTGGGGAATGAGTAGGTTTGTAAACTTCTAATAGATTTTGCTTATTTGACCTTAATACTTTATCAGGTAGGTGCATTTTAAAGGCAGAAGAAAGGGAGGGACAGAGGGAGGGGTTGAGAATGAGCTTATGGGCAAGAGTTAGTTGAGTGTAAAGTGAGATGATTGGGTAGTTCTAGCCAGTTTAGTTTTTGAAGAGAGGAGCAGTGGTGGGTGGAGGACTTATGGCTGGTAGTGAATTTGGCGATTTTGTTATAGCAAGAGGAAAGTTGCTTTTTTAAAGAAGACTGAAGATTTTATATATATATATATATATATATATATATATATATATATATAAACATTTATTACAAAAAGAAAATACACTTTACAGACCTCTATTTAGTTACTAAAGGTTTAGTTATGTAACATAGATCCGATGGTAATATGCATAATGTGTTTTCTAATGCAGCTCCTAGTTCATTTGATGTGATTTAGTTACTAAACGTGTCATTGAATCTGCAGAACGTATGCATCTATGAAAGAACATAGGTATTTTCAAAGGAGTTAAACATTTTTATCACAACTAATTATTTACCATTTAAAGTATCTAAGTGAAGGATAACAGAATTTCAAGAGAAAGGAATTCTAAATACAGCCATTTAACAAGTTTAAAAGGTCAAGTGATGTCATCACTGTTGTTTCCTCAAGCTGCACCTTCATAAACTTGTTAAAAAGTATCTAAATAAACTCATGCACAGCAGAGGTTGTCACTAGTGAGGAGAAAAGCATTTTCAGTGGGAAATCAAATCTTGAAGCTTTTAGAGTTTATGGAAAGCAAAAAAAAAAAAAAAAAAAAAACACTCAAGCTGCCTTGTCAGTACATGTCATGAATCTCCACAATGAGAACAGTCACACAGACCACCAGTTTCCTCACAAAACATCAACATCATGAAAAAATGAACCCTTTCATATAAAACAGCTATTTAAAAATAACAACAGCTGCCTCAAATCAAAAATCATTTTATAACGTTTGAATCATTTACCCACCAATTAACCATACCAGAGAAAAAAAGAACCTACTATATATATATATATATATATATATATATATATATATATATATATATATATATATATATATAATTTAGCCATCAATAAAACACCATTAATGTACTGTATTAATGTTTATATGCATCTAAACAAAGAGTCTAAAACATCTAGTTAGAAACACTAATCAGAAACATATTGTTACCCCACTACTGACCCACTAGAAAAATGCACTTTGGTATAAAGTCAAATTATACTATTAATGAAGAATTAGAAGACATATATCATTTGTAGTTATTTAAAAGGGGAAAGCATGTAAAGTACTTATAGAGGGGAAAAGAGAGAAAAGGAACATTAGTAACAAAAAGGAATAGGAAAAACGAAGAGAGAGAAAGAGAATGTTATTTAAATACTTAGTAATATATGTAATTAGAAGAAGTAGTTATAGAAAGGAAAAGAGAAAGTTAATAATAAGGATGATTCACATTACCTTACAGTATAGAGATTTTCCAGAATCAAATATATTATGATTCATAAAACAAAGCATTTAAAATTAGAAGGAATTTATTCATTTGTCCTTTAGTTTCTTAGTTTTGTGTGCTCCTTCCTTTATAGACCATCCATTTTTTTTTTTGTTGCCTGTCTCTTTAAACTCTGGGATGACCATTCCATTTCTTCTATGTCTGGCAGTATTTTCTTCTTTTGGATACATTCTACTGCTTCTTGTAAGGAATCAAAGATCTTCATTCCCTCTGGCAAGGTGATTTTTATTCTTGCAGGAAAAGGAATTTGAGCTTTAATAATGGCTTTTTCAAGGGCTTAATTAGAGGAACACACTCCTTTCTTCTGGATATGACGAATAACTTTTTCATCAATCTTGATAGGGGAATTAGTCCAAGCTGATTTCATCATTAAGTCCTTGTCTTGTGAGGAAATAAATCTAACTATTATAGACCTAGGGTTAGATAGGTTCATAGGTTGGTACTAGGCTATCGGCCCTAGGACCAATACAAGCCTAGCCATAACAATTCCCTGGATATTTCTTCCCACAATATTTAGTTCTCTGGACCCCTGTCTAGCAGGGTGACTGACATGATCCCTGGGGTGAATTTCCTATCTCCCATCCAATCATCAAGGTTCTTTTTGAAGAGGGCCAATGAGGCACTCTGCTTGACATGTATGGGCAGTCTGTTCCAGAGTATGGGGAGACTCTGGGTCAGGAACCTATCCCTCTAGCATGTTTTGTTCATTGTGATGACAAGGTTTAGATCCCTGGAGTGTGTGGCTCTGAGGGATTGGGATTTCTTTAAGTGGAGCATGTCCAACAGCTTAGGGTGTGACATGGCCTTGTATGCTAAGCAGAGATCACCTCTGAGTAGACAATATGCCACAGAGTATAGTTGGAGATTTTTTAGATGGTCAGCATATGGCATTTGCTTTAGGCCTGTGATTCTTTTAGGGTGGTATTTCTGTGGCCTTTCCAGCTGTTGCAGATGTCTTGTGAGGTACAAACCAAATGGGGCATTATACTCTATAATGGGTCTAATGAGGGATCTGTACAGTGGGACAATGACCCCCTTTTTTCTGGATGAAAAGCCCTTAGTGATGAGGTGTGCCACATAGGATTTCCTGACTGTTGTGGTGATATGGTTATCGAAAGTGAGACCACTGTCTACCTGTGTCCCCAAGTCTCTCATCACACTTTCAATGTTTAGTGTCCTGCCACCTATGTGGTAATTCATGGGTACATGTTTTTTTTCCAAAGGGGTAACTATATATTTCTTGGCATTAAGCTTAAGCCCATGGCTCTGGCACCAGGCATCTGTTTCTGTAAGGCCCTTTTGGAGAATATCCACATCATTTGGGGATTCAATAATGGCTCCCAGTTTGCAGTCATCTGCCAACTTTGTTAGCCAGAGTTCCTTAGTGTTGGCCTGTATGTCAGAGAAGTAGATGCCAAACAAGAGTGGTCCCAGGACTGAACCCTGAGGTACTCCACTTGTCACTTGTCTGGAGCTGGATTTGGAGTCTACTACTTTTACAGTCTGGGTTCTGTCAGTAAGCCAGTTGGCAACCCATCGAGTGACATAGGAATTTATGCCCAGCTTAGTAAGTTTATCTATGATTCCAGAGTTGGGGAAGGTGTCGAAGGCCTTGTTGAGGTCCAGATAGACTACGTGGACCGCCTTACCCTCGTCCACAGCTCTGGAGACTGATTCGAAGAAGTCACTCAGATTTAGGAGACAAGATCGGCCCTTCACAAACCCAAACTGGGTCCGGTCCAGTGTTTGAAGGTTTCTAATGTCTTTGTTTATAAGTTCCATGATAATGCGTTCCATGCCCTTGCAGATCAGGCTTGTCAGACTGATGGGATGGTAGTTCCCGGGATCCAAGGTGGATCCCCCCTTGTGGAATGGGATAACTGTAGCTGTGCGCCACTCAGTAGGCACAAAGCCTGAGGTGAAGCTATGATTAAACATGACACTTAGTTGAGGTGCCAGTTCATTTTGTAGTTCATGTAGTACACAGCCTGGGATGTCATCTGGCCCCATGGATGCTGTATTCTTAGCTTTGGAGAGTGTGGTTTCTACCTATGTGGCCATGATTATGGAATTTGGCAATCTTTTGGTATTGAGATGGGCCCTTTAGGGGGTGAGAGGGGGTTGAAGTTGGCACTAAATCGATCTGCCAGGCTATTGGCAATATCCTTGGGATCAGTATATTTAATACAATTCTGTTGTAGCTCAGAGGAGATCTGAGCATTGCCATTTAGATTTTTGACATAACTATAGAATGTCTTGTGGTTGTCTTTGGAATCTTTGACAATTTTATTTTCGTAACAAGCTTTTGAGGATTTTATGAGGGATCTCAGCTTCTTAATGATGCTGGTGAGGGAGTTTTTTGCATCCTGGGATTTTCCTCTTTTCTGCAACAGTTTCTTCCTTCTGTTGTATAGTTTTTTTATAGCAGGGGACCACCAGATTGGTTTCCTTTTTTTGGAGAAGAGCATCTTGGTTTTATTTGGGATGGCACAATTCATGCATGAGTGGATGTGCTCGTACAGTGCCTTAGTGTAGGATTCTGCATTCGCACTTTCAGATCCCGTCTGCATGGGTGTAGTGAAGTTTGTCACTTCTGACTTCAGTAGCATGAAGTTGGCTTTGGAGAATTTTTTTAAGGAGGTTTCCTTACTGGGGGATGGGGGTGGGATGTGGATGTCAAGGAGATCTGTAGTAAGCTACAATTTGGATTGCAGTCTTACCTAGTGTTATTTGCACCTGGAGAATTTCAGATGCATTGTGTTGGGCAACTAGCCTGGAGGTGTGAATATCCTTGGTGAATATGGACACTCCTCCACCTTTAGTGTTTTGGTCTTGGTTTTGTGGCCGAAAAGTGTGGTAAGAGTTGTAGCCTGGTATTGCAGGGGTGCTCTCTGGAGCTTTGAACCAGGTAACAGTTACTGCACAGATATCAATGTTGTCCATTTTTAGGAGTGCCTCGAGAGAGTGCATTTTGAGGTTTAAACTTCTAGCATTGAGTAGCATTACCTTCAGATTTTGCATGCTTGTATCTGTTACAGTGTTTTTTTTATCCTTTGAACCTTGCGTAAAAAAGGCACTATGGGTGGCAAGAGCTTTAGACAGTAACCTGAATCCCAGGGGTGACAGGTGCAGACCATCTCTGGCAAAGCATCGTGGTTTGTCGATCATGTCTTCCCAGGCAGACAGATACTGGATCCCCCTTTGAATGACACCAGAAGCTTAGCCAATTGTTGAAGTCAATCATTTTGTCCTTATACTGTGGTATCATTCTGGGCTAAGGCAGGATGCTGCTCAGAGCTAGGGTCATACCTGCCTGGGCCACATGATCCAAGAGCTCTTCCATGTCTCTTTTCATGTAGTCCAGGGAGGTACGTCTCAAGTCATTCACTCCATCATGGACAGTGACAGAGTCGTATTTGTACTTGTGGAGTGACTTGAGTGCATGCGTTATGAGGTGGATCCTGGCACCCGACAGGCAGCTGACTGTAATCTTCTCCTTGTTCAGCCTGGTGAGTGGGACATCAGTGTGCCTGACTATAGTGTCACCTATGACTAAAGTGTTGGGTACATTGTCTTGCCTTAGGGGCTGTTGTTGGGTGGCACACTGGTGTTGTGAGGTATGTGTCACTTTGGCTGTGACTGGTGTTTGTTTGCATTTCAGCTTCGGAGTTCCTTGTTGCTTGGGCAGGTTAATGTTAAGGGCCTCCGCATATGTGGGTTTAGTGTTGCTATGTGTGGGTGTTGATGGTGTGGGTTTTGAAGGGCTATGAGTTGCTTGAGGTATAGTGCAGGTATTAACCTTCTCCTCTTGACTGTCTAGCACAATCTTGGCCGGAGAGAGCTTTGCTTCCAGTTTGGCTAATTAAGTGCATCCCTCGCAGGTTGTAGTGTTGGGTGGTAGGAGGAGAGAATTGTCCATATACATGAGGCAGTTACCGTATTGCCCCAGTATGCCTAGATTCACCAGGTGGACAGGAGAAATCACCGGAAGCTGACCCTTGGACATGCCTGTTTTGGTGCTTTTTTGTAAAGTATAAGAGCTGTTTTCCATTACCTTTGCAAGGTACTTTGCAATTATAGGCAGTTTAGTGCCTACAATTAATTTCTCCTTATTGACAAGGAGAGTTGAGTGCTTGTATTGGTTTCAGGCTTCCTAGTGCTTTCCAGCAGGTTCTAGAGCAAGTGCTAGTTACAGGGATTCAGATTTTAGTGCTACTACTGAGAAACTAGCTAGTTCTAAGGGAAAATTTGAAGAGCAGACTTTCTGGCACCTGGAATAGTTTAATTGTAGCCTTGCAGTGCTGCACAATGCGAAAAATGTGCAAACACATGCGAGGCTACACACGATGCGAAAAATGTGCAAACACACGCGATGAAATCAGAGACAAAGCTGGATTTGCCAGGGACCGATGAGCCATTTCAATTCCAAAAGAGAGGAATTCAGGCATGTTTAGTGCTGATGAAAATCACTTACTGAGGAATTGAATCATGTTAGCAGCCTCTTCTTTCCTCAGGCATTCCATATATTCTTACATTATTCCTCCTTGATTTACTTTCAAGGTCTTCCAGTTTCTCATTCAGCCTGGTGTTTTGTTTCAGAAGAAATTCACTATATGTTCATTTTCTGTCATTCTAGTATCTAGGTCAGTTACTGTCTCATCTAAGGCAAGAATCTGTTCAAATTGTTTTTCACTATTCCATTTAGAAGCTCCAGTTGTTTACTGCATTCTTGTTTGATGATATCCATTTTGTTTTCAAATTTGTCCATTTTTAGTGACAGTTCTTGGATGTTTGTTATTATAAGATGTAGTTCTTTCTTCACTGCAGTCTCCTGGTCTGGTTTCTTTGAGTTGTTCATGTTGACATCTCCAGTAGGAAACTTCTTGGCAGAAATAATTAAAAGCATTCTCTTGACTACGTATTAATTTTTTGAAAATAATAAAGAGTCTATGCTAATCTATCTTTTTGTATACTTTTAGCTAGATTTTTCTAAAAATTAAAGTATATTTCCTGTCAGGATATTAAAATCTAAGCAGAGCTATGGATTTCTGCTGCTGTCAGACTCGCATCTTGGCCACACCCATGACATTAAAGTTTTGATGCACATCTTCATATGAAAAATATTTTAACCTCAAACCTTTAATCAAAAACTCTTTATAACTGTTATACTCTTTGTATTTAACTACTGCTTCATTATAACAATCCATCCCAACTCTGACATACACTTTTTCATCTTGTAAATGCATATAACACATTTTCAAATATTGTGAAAAATGAAGTACAAGTTTACCACCTTTGTCAGCCAGTTTGAAAAGTAGCTCCTTGTTTTTACTTAGAGGTTCATAGATTAGTACTAGGCTAATTGCCCTTGCAAGCCATTTAAGTCTAGCCAATTATCCTTTGTGAGACTCAAACCCTACATCTTGTGTTTGCAAGGCAAACACCTTAACCATTAGGCCACCCTCCCAACCCATGTTGTAAACTTAACCAGTCTTTTTTATTTAAATTAAATACCACATTCATTTTATTCCTACTTCTTATTCCAAGCTCCTTCTCCACATTATACTGTAATAAGCTAGAAAATTGTTCGATTATTTCATTGCTAAATGATGGTATTAAATCACTTTTACACACAGTTCCCTCTGTATTAAATTTACAATATGCATCATAATCATGGTCAGAAATACAAGAATAAAAACTTTCATCACTTGATTCAAATTCACTTTCCTCATTATTTTCATTTATCCACACTCTGCAAAATAGTCAATTAAGTGTAATTTCCTTATAATTTAAACATTTTTGCATTTCTCTTCATATCCCCTTGGTATAACTGTGGGGATAATTTTTAAACCTGTATTTAGTACAGACATTTCATCAGCTGTTAGCACACTGCCTGCTAGATTTACAGTATAGTTACATTTTACATTTTGACTTGTGTTAACATTAATGCCACTTGCATCTTTTAAATGTCCAGGAGAGGAAATAAAACTTCTAAATTATTCTTCTGTTCATAATCTTGATTTCTTGTCCGTCTTCTGATATTCATTTCTTTGCCCATGAAAAGTTTTATTCATGTAACTAGGATTTTCTGCGTTCTGCAGCCTCGGAAAGCCATTCTCCTCCTCGCTGTCACAGTCTGCATAAGATGAAACACTACCCGCTGACGTTGATGATATTCTCTGCATTTCCCACATTTCTGGTTCACTTTCGAACCTTACCTGCTGATGCTTCTTACACTAATCATAATCCAACAAGCTGCCCCAGAGACATTCAGAAATTCCATATTTATATTATTAAGTCTTATAATAGGGTGGGCTGTTAAGATTAAGGGCTGAGTTTTAACAGGGGTCTCCTAGGGTAGTTTCAGAGATTAAGGGTCAGATGTTATATAGTATATGGTAGTGTTATTCTATCTGCAAACTAGTTACTGAAGTTAAAGGAAAAATATTATATAGTGCTAGGATATGGTAATGCTACTCCATCCACAAGCTAAACTTAGCTTAAGCTAAGCTTAATTCCATGCAATATTATGCTTTTTAACAGGTTTTGGACATAAGTCTAACTTTATAAGAAACTTTGGCTGTTAGAAAAAGCTATGGAATGCAGGGATGCGTGTAGGCTGTTACAGGTGTGTGACATTCCACACCACATAGGTGTTTGGATCAAGCACTGATCAAACATATGGAAGAGGTACCTTAACTGCAGGAATGGGTTATTTTGCTTACTCATTTTCATGTGTATTGGTACAAGCTAAGCTTCTTAAGACTTCTATGACTGATCACATGGCTGTATCGATGGGATTAGGGGAAAATGTTAAGATAATAAAAGAAGGTAAAAGAATAAAACATTAAATATTTAGATACTGGGTACCAAGAAATGGAAAGATGAATTTGAAGTTTTATGGAGGCAACATATATTTTAATAGCTTTAAGTAATGCCTGACTCAATGATGGGTGGATAAATATAAATATCAATATAAACATAAGAACAATTTTCTTTGAGTTGAAAAGGATGTACGGGATAATAAAAAAAGGTTTAAAGGGTTTATAGAAAAGCTTATAACGAGTATGAGGATATGCTGAATAACATAGATTTGGACATATATATAGAAGAAGAAAGGAAATGGATGTGGTTAACTACAGAAAGGGTGCGACTGTTATTAAAAACTGCAAAATATAATATGACGTACTAGAAATGTTGTCTCCTCTTTAGTAAGTAAACAAATGAAATAAGATTTATGCAATATGGCAAGTTTAAAAAATAAATGGAGCTACAGTTGCATATCAGAGGATTGTATAAGAGAGGATGTTATAGCAGAAGTTGAGAATTATGTTGTAAAAATACATGCTTTGGTAGAAATATATAACAGTGATTGGAATGTGTGACACGAGCATTTTTAGAAAGAAATGTAAGTTTAGTCTTAAGAAATGTGATAGATAATATTTATCCTAATCATGATTAGACTTTTACTCAATGAATATTGGGGAAGAAAAAGCAATGTTAACTGAGGTGTAAAACAAGGATATCCACTGATTTTTATTATATAGTGTGCTACCAATTACTGCCATTGATGACTGTGATATAGCATGTACTAGTGCAAAATGTTAAATGCTCTGTACATTAAGGTTGCCCTTGTTTGTTTCTTATACAGGTGATTTGAATATAGTTGCTACATTTGAGTTATGGACAGAAGTTCTTGTAAAAGTATTTGAACAATGTCTGAATGATGTAATTTACAATTTAATAAGAATTGTCTAGGATATGACGTGGTTCAGCATTTTTATAAGTTCAGATTTGAATACCATTTTAGTAGTAATATTTGGACAATAATATGTTGTTAGAGAGCAATGGGAAAATCTGTTAAAAGAAATACAGCAAAAGTTAAGGAGATAAGATTGTTTTAAAGTGCCTTTTCAGAAAATTAGTAAGTTTCAATGAATTATTTTAGGTTAATTGGGCTTTGTAGGAATATGTTTTCTTTTCCTAAAGAAAAGAAGAATTCCTGTTACATACTGTTTTTTTTTTTCCTGGGGTCCCAGATTGAATGCAGTGCAGAGCAATACTGTTTATAATAAGAAGGAGGAGGGGGGGTTGCCTCAGAATGATAAATCCAGTAGCTTATTTAGTTTCTATTCACTTTTATTGGGTTTTAATCAAGATAAATAGGTTCATAGGTGGTTACTAGGCTAGCAGCCCTAAAGCTTTTACAAGCCTAGCCGTGCTAATCCCAAGTATCCCCATTTGTTCTTTTTGGTAGTTTACAAAACAAATTTATGAACAGAGTGGGTTTGTGATCAACACTGGCTACCCATATTCATCAGGGACATGAGTACCACCCCAGGGGTGAATTTGCAGTCTCCCATCCAATTATCTGGGTTGCATTTGAATAGGGTCAGCGAGGAGTTCTGTTTTCCATGAATAGGAAGTCTCTTCCAGAGAAGCATCAGTCTCTGGGAAACATATTTGTCTCTCCAGCATGTTCTGTTAATGTCAAAAGCTAGGTTTAGATCCCTAGAGTGAGTGACTTGTGGGCCATCTTACTTGCAGATGTGCAGCATTTCCATTAGGGCAGGATTGGAGATTGCCTATATAGGCCAGGCACAAGTCACCTGTCAGTAGAATATAAGACACAGAGTAAAGTGAAAGGGCGTTTAGCCTGTCCACATAGGTCATGGTTTGGAGTCCCTCTTTTCTTACTAAGAAACCTCTGAGGTCTTTCCAGCTGCTGCAGGTGTCTGGTGAGGTACATGCAAAGGGTGCGCTATACTCTATTGGTGGTCTGATTGTCAATGGTTGAGTAAAGTGGAGTTATAACATCCTTTCACCTGGATGCTGTGCCTTTGCCTATGAGTTGTGCTACATAGAAGGCTTTCTTTACCACTGTGGAAACTTGGTAGCCAAAGTTCACATTGCTGTCAACCTGTGTTCCCATGTCTCACACCACTGGATTAGAAATCAGAGGGTGGAAGTCAATACTGTAATTTGTAGGGAATTCCATTTTGCCAAAGGGACTAATAATATATTTTTTGCATTTAGTTTTAGATCATGGCTTTGTCACCAATCATTTGTTTGTGTTAGCTCTTCTTGTAATATGTTGACATTGTTGGAGGACTCAGTGATTGCTCTCAGTTCAATCATCAGTGAACATGGTGAGACAAAGCCCATCTCCTTTGGCCTTGACTTCTGAGAAATAGATGCCAAACAGTAAGGGGCCCAGTACAGATATATGTGGTACTCCACTGGTGGCAGGTCTATTGGTGAAGGTGGAGTCACCAATTTTGACAGAGTGTGTTCTGTCAGTGAGTCAGTTGGCTATCCATCTAGTAGCATAAGGGTTAATCCCTATCTGGGAGAGTTTTGCCATGTTACCAGAGTGGGGGATTGTGTCAAAAACCTTGGCAAGGTCAAGATAAGTCATGTGCACTGTCTTACCTTTGTCCGTGGCTTTGGAGACATTCTCAAAGAATTCTACTAGGTTTAATAAGCATGATCTACCCTTAACGAAGCCGATCTGGGTTGGATCACCTATGTCCTTGTTGCTAAGGTCCACGATAATTCTTTCCATGGCCTTGCAGATCAGGCTGGTTAGACTTATGGGGCTGTAGTTCCCAGGGTCAGCTGATGGCCCATTTTGTGCAGGGTGATTACTTTTCCTGTTCTCTATTCTGCAGGAACATAGCCAGTTCTCAAACTATGATTAAACAGAATGCCAAATGGGTCCACTAGGTCTTATTTTAGATTGCTTAGTAAACAATCTAGAATATTATCTGGTCCCATTGAGACCATGTTTTTGGCCTTGACGAACACAGGAATGATTCTCTAGAAATACTAAGCAGAGGGGTGGTGTCAGGTATGCTTTGAGATATGGTAGATGGGGATAGGGGGTGAAGTTTGTGCTGAATCTGTCAACTAGCAGGTTGGCAATATCTTTCAGTGTAGTATGAGTGATCCCATCTACAACCATTTCCGCACATAGCTGGACATTCTGTTTTAGACTTTGGACATAACTAAAGAATGCCTTATAACTATCCTTGGCTAGGGATGAAATTTTAGTTTTGTCATTTCCTTTAGAAGGCCTTACCAGATTTCTGATTTTCTTGTTTAGGCTTAGGAGGGAACTCCTCCTCTGAAGAGTGCGATCCCTCTTGCTTTTGGACAACAGTTTCTTCCTCTTGTTATATAATCTGTTTACACAATGTCCACCACAGTGGCTTGTTTTTATGGGAAGACCTGGTTTTGATCCAGTTAGGTACAGCAGAGTTTATGCAATCTTTTAAGTGGTTGTACAGGGCATTTGAGTACACTTCTGCATAGTGAACATTGATGTCTACAAATAAGGGTGGTATGAAGCTTTTTATACCATTGCTTAGTAGGCTATGGTTAGCTTTGGTAAAGTTTTTTATCATTTTTGTTCCTGTGAGGGTATCAAGTTCCAGTCGTTATTTCAAATGAGACTGATATGTGATCTGACCTAACCAGGGAGGGCATCATGTATGTGGAAGTACAATGAACCCCCCTCCCAATGTTGGTGAGTACTATGTCCAGAACATTACAGCCCCTTGTGAGCATGCAAATTATCTGTTCCAGAGCATTTCTGTTAACAAAGTCCAGGAACCTCTGGGTGAGTATGTTTTTGCTTGTGTATATCCCCCAGTCTATGGAAGGATAGTCGAAATCTCCAATGACTAAGGTGTTGGGTTGTATCGTGAAAGATTCCAGTAAATCGAGGTAGGCAGCGTGCTTATCCTGGTTCATGGTGGGGAACTACAGCTAGCAATGATGTGGTATGGTACTTTCCAAATAGTTAATTAGACATGGAGTAGTTTAAGAGAGTCATGCTGTTTGACCAGTCTCGAAGTGTATTTGGTTTTAATTAAGATGGATACACCTCCACCTTTGGTTCCTTCACACTCATTTTAAAGTCTGAACATGTGAAAGGCATTGTAGCCTTGCATGGCCAAGGTGCAGCCTTGAACCATGTCTTGGTAAGTGCACAGATGGCAGCATCTCCAAGATGAGTAGTGCTTCAGTTTCATGTTTCAACTCCTAGCATTAAGCAGCATCACCCTGAGTTTGTTTTGATTACGTTTTATTACGCTGGAAAATTTGTTGTTTTGACAGTGCCTAAAAAAGGCACTATGGGGGAGGCAAGGGGCTTTGCCAGTATCCAAAAGCTTAGTGAGGACAGGTGCAGACCATCTCTAGCAAAACAACGAGGTCTGTCTACCATAGCCTCCCAGGATAACAGATACTGGATCCCCATGGACTGACACCAGAAGCAGAGAGAATTTTTGAAGTCAATCATTTTTTGTTTATATTGTGGCATCATCCTGGGTGAGGGTAGGATACTGCTTATGGCTAGGGACATACTTGTCTGGGACACATAATCAGAGAGTTCCATCATATCTGTCTTCATATAGTCCAGAGAGGTACATCTCAAGTTATTCATTCCAGCATGGACTATGACAGAGTCATAACAGTACTCGCTGTTGAGTGACTTGAGTGCATGTGTGATTTGTTGGATCCTAGCACCTGATAGGCAGCTGAGCATGACCTTCTCCTTGTCCAGTCTGATGAGGGAGAACATCTGTGTGTCTCACCATGGAGTCACCTATGACCAAGACATTTGATGTGTTTTGCCTTGCGTACCTCTCAACTGTCCAGATTTTTGCAGAATGTCCGGATTTTGTCTCATACAGGCAGTCCCCGAGTTACAGACATCCAACCTGCAGACAACCCATAGATAAGAATGGGCTGCTGCAATGCTGGAAATAATGCAAAAATAAATAAAAATCTTTAAAGTTGCCCAAATCTTACCTTAAAATGAATTCTGTTGCAGTTTCCTTTTTCGTGTTTTCCCTGCTCTTGAAAATGCACGCACATCTTGTTAGAGCAGTTACTTATGCCTTCACAGAAAACAAGAGATCCAATTGGTTAAGATATCTCTGTGTTGGTGATCTGATTGGTCAATACTGCTGGCTTTTATGGTGCACAGTATTGAAGCAGTTACTGTACTGTACAGTAGAATGGGAAATGACAATGGTAGCTTACTAGGGTCTAGGTGACAGTAGGAGGTCTGGCAGAGGTCTGAAAGTGCAGGAAAGAGGGGAAAACATTCATGGGCAATGCGTGTAGTATAGAAATGTGAAGTGAAGCTTAAAAAGAGGTACGTTTAACATATTTTCTTTTTGCATGGAATGTTTTACTATACTGTACTGTCTGTACTGTACTGTACTGCAGTACAGTACAGTAAAATGTTCCATGTGTGGGTTTTGACTTACATTTAACTTAAGGACAGACAAAAAAAGATCTCGTCCTTAACCCAGGAACTGCCTATATTTTTGGTCTGTTACTTATACATTTTTGGTTTTCTGGAAAATGATTGGCAAATCACTGAGGATTGAAGTCAGAAAATGATGACAGGCATTTAAGTTTCACACTTCATACCCTTCAGAAAATACATGCTAATGGAAAACCTGTTATTCTGTCAACTTTCTAAGTTTATAAGAGCAATGTTTAAAAATTTTCCCTATTTTTGGACCTTTCTCTCCCTAATATTTATGGCTTTGTCCAGAGTTTTTGCTTTAAGAAGTTGAGAAGTATGCCTTAGGGGATTATTTGTTGAGACATGGGTGTGTCTGTTGGTATTTGTAGTGGTTTCCTTTTGCTTAGTGGTGAGTGTGGGTAGTGTGCATTTGGGAGGCCTCTGTTATTTTGATATGCTTTTCGTGAGTTTCTCCACATATGCGGGTTATGTGTCAAGACCTTATTTTGTGTGAGACATGAGGTTTGCATGAGAGGTGAAGCATGTCTGCTGACAACCTGTCTGGTCTAGTTTGTTTTTATGTGAGAGAATTGACTCCAGTTCCACAGTGCATTTGCATATCTCACATAGGGTGTTAGCTTGCTTTAGGAGTAAATGTTGTCAGTATACCTGAAGCAATTGCTACATTGCCTCAAGACGCCCATATCAATTAAGCTGGCAGGCAGAATGATGGGAAACTGCACTTCCATTTGGGCAGGATTTTTCAGAATGTGGTATTTGGGAAGGAAGTGAGCTAGCAGGACTTAGTCACAGACAGCAAAAATGAAGCAATAATTAAATTAGATGCAGTTAACAAAGTGCAGTGCTGGTTTAAAATATACTTATTTTTCATTTTTTTCAGTGGACACCTTGGATTTCAGTGCAGATACACTCCAGACCTCTGGCTAAAGTTCCCAAATGTTGACCAGCTCCCGAAAACTGAATGTAAACCCGCACAAATGGAGGGCTTATATACAGGGGAAATTTAAACAGTTTTAATACATGGGCAAATGGGCAAGCTGCCAACTGAGCCTTACTCCCACAATCCACAAATCAGATGGCTCCTGAGCTACACACGTCTGCCACACAGGTGCAGGGAGGCCCTCTTAATGTAAGATGGCTGGTTTAAGACCACAGTGATACCAAACAATCTAAATTCAGCAGGTATGAATCTAGCTTATGCTCTGTAAGGCAAGAAGACACAATTTCTGAATGGGAAGAAGTAAGGGAGAGTAGTTTAAATGTCAAAGTGAGAGTGTTTATTAGTATACTATTAGATGACCTGCAGTGCTACCACCTTGTGCACAACCTGGCAGCACATCAAGCAGCCATGAACAGGGTGAAACTATGAAGAGAGTTTCCTACAGAGGATTTCAAAGGGAGAGGTTAGCTTATATGCAAGAACGGGGAACCACATTTGTGCATCAAGCAAATGCAAGGCTTTTATTCCAGGAGGATGAAAGACTTTTATAAACTTAAACCCTCAGGCCAATCAGATAAAATGCAATACGTTAAAGAACAGTAGTTCACACATTGGATGTGCTGAATTTAGCTCTCTGCTCTCACCAGAGTGCAAAAGAACCCTCCCAATGTAAAACAACCTGGCTTTCAGTCCAAGTGCCATAACATATGCTTTACAACCAAAATAAGAATTCCTGCAATATCAGGAATCCTTGCAAATCAGTTCAGTAACACTAAGAAATGTTCACAACAAACAAAAACATTGCAAAACTTAGAAATATTTCGGCAGACACAGGAGAACTTTGGCAAACTCAGACCAGATTTTGCACTATCAGAGGTTAGGAAATATCGGAATACAATTAAAACAACCAAAGAGCAGAACAGCAAAAAAAAACAGATGGAGTTTCTTTAACAAGACTAGGCTTAAAAACACTGATAAATTCAAGAAAATAAATAAATGCAGCACAGAAGTGTTAAATATCACTGAACCAGCAAGTGCAAAAAATATACTTATAGCTTTGTAGGTCCAGATGGTTTTATAAGCAAACAGCAAATATAAATGAAAGAGGTGTGCTATGACATCTGCTTCATATAAAGTACAAAGACATATGGGATTTATCTAAAAACTACAAAAAGAAATAACCTATATTGCAGTGGAATATGTGTTGAAAATGATTTTTGGAAAGATGAATTGCCAATTAAAATTAAATATAGACATTTATTATATGAGTACCTTAATGATAAATAATATTATGATATACATACAAAAAATGTATTCAAAAGAAAAGAAAAATATGTTACTATATTTTAAAAATTCAAGATTTTTTATGGAGGTAATGATAAATGAAATGACTGTTAAAGGGCAAATGAAATATAAGATAAAAGAGCAAAGGATATGTCATATATGCCCAGTGGAAGACAGTATATTGGAAGCTTTTGTTACCTGTAATAGAATCCATTTTTAAAAAAAGTGTTTGTAGATTGATAATATATCTCAGCTATAGCTATTCATCTTAAATATGATACTGTATGCTTATTATGAAAAATATATGACAGATAAAGATATTTGTGATAAATTAATTAGGATGGTCACTATGGGATATTTGATTAATGTGATGTGATGAATTGTTTTATAATAAATCCTGGGACTGTTCTGTGGTAGTAGGAAAACTGGGGAATGGCAATTGCAAAAAGGATGGATAAATTAATTAATTGGAATTCATGTTACATTTTTTTCTTGGCTCTATATTTATGGGCAATTGACACATGCATATGTATTAACAATACAAAAATACATTCTTTGATGATGTAAATTAAACTCTCCTACTAAGTTTGATAGATGCTGTAGGATCTTTCATATCCACCTAAACAACCACCATCTGAAGCAGATGGGACCTCAGGTTAACATCGTATCCAAAAAGATAACATACTCAGGAGTGAAGCACTCCCTAGTGCTGCACTGAAGGAAATGTCAGCAATGTACCCACCTGAAGCAGGAACAGAACCCATAGTCTTCTGTTCTCCCAATACCAAAGGCAAGGGTGCTAATTCTTGCTCAGCTAGTGCCACCCCATGCAGACATAAGCAGCTTCACTCATGTAGACCCCAATCTTTTTTATTTATTTTTTATTTTTTGAGGAGGAGGGAAGAAGAGAAAAGAATCCTGTCTTCTGAATACAGTAATCATCTCTGAAAAGGATACTGAGGCTGCAGACAATAGTCATTCAGTGCTTCCTGTTTAGCATGACATGGACAAGTCTGTTGACACTATCTGCCATGTTAGCATTTAAAAAAAATATTTAGATGTAATATAAAGACTTACATTGCCAGATGGATAACAGATTGAATATTCAACACATTCCAAGTCATGAAAGTTACTGGCAACCTTTCTGAATGCAAAAGTATAGCTAGTATAAGGGTCAGTTCCTATTTGAGAGAGTTTCTCCATGATGTCAGAGTGGGAATTGTGTTGAAAGCCTTGGCAAGGTTGAGGTAGACTGTGTGCACTGTCTTACCTTCGTCCGTGGCTTTAGTAACATTCTCAAAGAAATTAATGCTAAGCAGCAAAGGAATTAATGACAAGTTTTAAATATCAGGTGTTTTGAAGAAAACGGCTGTGGAAGTTTGAGTGCAAGTAATAATTGAAAATGTAATCAAGGACACAAATGGCTTATTTATGTTAAATGGTATTTTAAAGAAATTTATTTTGTATTTTTTTTAAAGTCTGAAAGTTTATACTTTGGGTAAATATGTGTTAGAGGTTTTAACACTATATGTGATATTATTTGTTTTATTTATGTGGTGCTGCAACTTTATAGTTCGCCTTTTTGTATTTTGGATAAGTACAAACACATTTTAATTTGTTTTTAAGGGGGGGTAAAATTATTTAGACAGATATTAGCATATTTAATTGGTCATGTGATATTTTGTCTCAGTTTAGTGTAATAGTGCCATTTACTGTTATTCTGATGATTCTATAGATAAATATCGGTAAAAGCTTTAAGTTGAATGTTTTAATTTGTTGAAATTATTGGATTAAAGTTGTTTTAAGTGTCCAATATTGCTGATCTCATGGTGATTTTGTATTTTTAAGTAACCTTTTTAGTAAGTGCCAAGATCAGTCAAGAATATTATGTTCAATAAGAAATGGCCTGCGATCATTCCAAAGGGGAGAATATTTGAACTTAACAACAGTGGAGCAATATTTGTCCTCAATTTGCAAAACTGACAGCTAAAGTTATGTTCATGGATTTGGAGAAGATATTTCTGAGCATAATGCAGGAGGGACTTCTAGAGTTTTCTCCAAGTGTGGCAGTGAATTATACACTCTTTGTAGGCAAAAAGGGAGCAGGAGGGAAAGTTATGGCAGGTGTGGATCTTCTTGTTATAAAAAAGCTGACTGATTAATGTGAGAAGTTTTATATGAGGTGCTAGGTGAAATATTTAAAACTGGTTTAGGATATGCTGCTATGAATTTAGAATCAGATAATTACTTAAAAGGTTGGTTAATGGCAGATATGGAAGTTAAAACTGTAATGAATTAGTGGTAACCATTATCCCCTGTACTCTTTACTTTTGTGATGGGATTGTTTGCAAGGAGGATGACAGGTTGATTTGAGCAGAATAAAGAAGTGCTAAATGTTTTTCTTAGATTATTTGTGGGTAATTGTTTATTCTATGAAGACAATATCAGACAGATGCTAGAATAAACATACACAGTTATGATAGGTTTAGGGAAGAAGTGGGGTTAAAATGTAGTACATAGAAAAGTAAATTAATTAGAGTAAGGAGGAGGAAAATAATGTATGAAATGTAAAAATATTAAATATTAAAATATTAAATATCAATGTATTAATGTCTGAAGATGTATTAAAGAAATTATGGAAGAGGATAATTGGCAGCTGGAACTAAGTAGTATGATAATGGCTATTACAAAGGAAAACTATAAGAATCGTTTGTTAATAAATCTAATAAGACAAAAATACTCTCACCATTGGGTTTAATGTGATTTGAAGGAAGTTAGTTGTCTACATAGCAATGGTGGTAAGAGGTAAAGACTTAACACATGTTATGCAGAGTGAATGTGTTAAAAGGATAGCCTCAGGAAAAGCAGGACAAGGATTTGTTATATGGAAAGCAGGTAAGAGAAAATCAGAAATAATATACTTCTGGGAAGAGGAAATGAAAACTGAAAAAGAGAAAAGAGAATATTCATGACACTAGCGGGATAGACAAAGGGTCTTTTAGTAAAGCACTGGAAATGGCAAAGGGTCTTTTAGTAAAGCAATGGAACTTATTGAGGATAAAAGAAAGGTTGTGGAGAAAGGATATAGGAAGAAATCTATACCTACCAAGGAGGATAATAAATGACAGTAAACAAGGGAAACTTAGAGGCCAAAGTTAATTGGGAAAAGTCAGAAAGTTTCATAAGTTTTAAAGAAAAGTAGACTTCATTGCATTGGCAATAGAGATTTAGGATGGGCAATGGAAGGCTGCAAGTAATAGGGGAAGGACAGTAAGTCAAGACACCGACAAACAGAAAATGAGTGAGACAGACAAACAGACAGATACATTCTGGTATGCTAAGGAGAAAGAACATTTAGAAAATGGGTGTCGTTATCAGGAGCAGCAGATGAGCATATATTGTTACCGTATTCTGTTATGAATTATACTGGAATATATTTGTTAGCATTTTTTCAGATAGTTAAAGTTATGCATAAACGTGAAAAAAAAGTTTGGTGTCTCGGTAGTCTTGAAAAAAGCATGGTACAACACATGATACAACACATTGCTTTAATGAGTGCACAAGTAAAACCATCTGTGCAACAAACAGAAAATATTAAGCTCACATGGTTATTCTCATGCAGTCCTCTTAAACGGTGTGTCCATATAAATTAAAGTTACATGAACAAGTCATCAGTGTGATGGCAACATTCATGTTTCAAATTTGGCATGATATGCTTACATTATAGATACTTCCATGTGCTAAGCAGTTAAATGTAATTCTCAGAATGAATATCATTATTTCAGACATTTTTGTGAAAGATACATCAAAACAATTTCAGCTGTCACACTATGTAGCAATTTCCTTTCCTTAATTAATCCACCTAGTTTACTATGGTTTAGATTCTAATTGCTCATAGTAACCGTGAAAGAATGATATGACCACAGTTGTCATCAGCACTTTAAAACATGGCTTATTTACAGTTCTTTGCAAAATTCCTTTTAATCCACATCTTCTTCTTATCCTTTACTTCACACTTTTAACACCATCAAAAACACTGATCATACAATGTGTGAAGCTACTTTGATTGGATTTTAAGTAAAAAAAAAAATCTTTTTTGCTACTGTTATATTTTTATTATTTAAATGTGCCATATTTCTACTCAAAGAATATTAGCAGTAGTAACTTATATTGCTTGAACCAACAATGCATCTCATGCAGTATATATTGATTTATTTAACATTTTTTAACCAGTTATTGCAGCATGATTTTGCGGTAGTGGTGCTGCGGTAGCATTGTCGCCTCACAGCAAGACGTTGTCCCGTTCGATTCTCAGCTAGAGCGTCTTGTGTGAAGGTATGTGTGAATTGGCATGTCTTCATTGAAGGTTGTGCATCAGGGCCG
The DNA here is from genome assembly GCF_019279795.1 of Protopterus annectens. Classification (NCBI taxonomy): domain Eukaryota; kingdom Metazoa; phylum Chordata; order Ceratodontiformes; family Protopteridae; genus Protopterus; species Protopterus annectens. The sequence continues at coordinate 1,638,882,067 of NC_056726.1, read as the reverse complement.
GTAACTCGGCACGTAAAAATCCACTACCAAACATTAGCGGACCGAAGTTCCTCTTTGGTGACCCCTAACCGGATAAGCCGAAAGACACAACACTGCAGCATGATTTCTGAAGTAGAATGAAACCAAAGTATTCATGTAGGAATTTGAAAACCATGCAAATGCTAAAAATACAGTGAGCAGAGATCTGAACTGAACCACAAATTGTGGGTCTCTGTGGCAGAGATGTTATCACTTTACCACCATGTTACCCATTCCTGGGCAAGACATTATTTCCCATATTGGATCCTGAAACTGCCTCTTTTTAGAGCAGTCAGACCACTATTCATTGTTCTGTACTGCATATAATACTATGTTTGCTAGTTATAAATATTTAATGAGTTTCATTATTTATTTTTTTATTTTTATTTTACATTTGTTGACCGGGATAGTCCGACTGGATGTATGTCCATTTTCAGCGGAGGCCCGGGGAGAAAAGCTCCAAGGGTAAGCAGATACAGCATTACATAATACCAGCATTACATATTGCAAACAGACTATTTACAGAGATTACATAAGTAAGCAAATTAAACAAGTTCCACAGGTTACAGTTAGTCCTGAGTACGTCAGGATTAAATTAAATTACACAGTAAACTGGTTAACAGATTTTTACACATTCGAGTTAGCCAGGCTTGATACATTGACATAGCCAGTTAAGTGACAAATGTTGTTTGAGTCTAGTTTTAAATTGACCTAAGGTGGAAAGTAAGGTAATATCAGCTGGAAGAGAGTTCCAGGATATACTTACAGAGTTTGCAAAGAGAGAATCACCGGCTATGTTATTAATTTTGCTAGTCTGAATTAGCAGTTTGTTAAGAGGATCGAAGCAGTCTAGGATTGTTATAGGGGGTGATAATATTTTTAAGTGCAGGAGTATTGTCCGGATTATAGAGGGTTTTATAGGCCATAATCAGTTGGTCATACTGGATTAGGCTAGGTAGTTCAAGCCAACCAAGCTGATTTAGATTGATGCAATGATGTGTCCTAAAAGGCAGCCCAGTGGCAAACCTGGCAATGTGGTTGTAGCAAATTGAGAGTTTGTTAAGGACAGTCTTGTTCAAATTCGAGAGTAGAGGGGATGCATACAGAAGGGTTGAAAGAAGGTGAGAGCGAGCTATGGCAATTTTAGCTGGAGGGGTTAGGAAGGCTTTTATTCTATAAAGTGACCCTAGTTTTTTATTGATGGTTTTGATAGTTTGGTTAACATGCAGGCCATATTTGAGATTGTCTATGATGACACCTAATAGTTTTGTAGATGGGTCAGGGGAAATTATTGTGCCATCATTTGATTTTATGGTAAAGGTGAAAGCGGTAGACCTACGTGTTGGTGAAAATAACAGAATTTTAGTTTTGGGATTTAGGATCAGACGATGTTCAGAAAGCCAGGTTTCTATTGTATTAAAGGTGGTCTGTGTAGCCGACCGTAACTCTACTGGAGATGTGGCTGAGCAAATCAGAGTAGAGTCATCAGCATATTGGATACAGCTGACTTTTGGGATGACAGTATAAAGGTCGTTAATGAAGATGGAGAACAGCAAGGGCCCTAGTATAGAGCCTTGTGGTACTCCGAGGGTGTTAGGTAGAAGGTTAGAGAGTTTGTTCTGCCAGAGGACAGCCTGCTGTCGACCATTCAGGTAAGATTGAAACCATTGGAGGGCTCCAGTATCTAGACAGAATGTTTGCAGGGTGTGGATTAAAAGTTGGTGATCAACCATATTGAATGCCTTGGAAAGATCCAAAAAGAGGGCTGAGGATATATAATTATTGTTGCGATTATGGTTTATGGTGTTAGTAAAGGCTAGGAGGGCTGAAGTTGTGCTGTGATGAGGACGGAAGCCATGCTGAGTGTCTGCCATAAGGCGATTTTGGATTAGGTGGTGCATGAGTTGTCTATGAATACATTTTTCCATAATCTTTGCAAGTGGAGAGAGTATAGCTATTGGCCTATAATTGGAGAATTCAGTAGAGCTGCCTCCTTTGTGAAGTGGGATTATATAGGATATTTTCCAGATGGTGGGAATTTTAGCTTCTACTATGGTTCGATTGATTAGTATTGAGACGGGGTAAGCAATAGCATCAGCTGATTTTTGTAGGTACTCGGCAGGGAGTTGATCAGCAGAAAGTATAGTGGGTTTTCATTTTTTGATCAAGGTATGGATAAGTGAAGTGGCGACTGGTTGGAAGCTGAACGCAAGTAGGTTTCTAGGGGTGCTACTTTCAGGACCAGGGGAGCTAGGAGATAGTTGGCTAGCTAGGGCTTGAATTGTCTCAGTAAAGAAATGGTTAAAACTATCAGAAACATCTTCAGGGGTTTTATCAATAGTACCAGCAGGGATTGGGGTTGAAGTTTGTCCAGGATGTAGTAGATTATTTAAACCTGCCCAAAACTTCTGAGGGTTATTTTGATTTACTGTCTGTAAATTACAGTAGCATTGTTTTTTGTCTTGTAAAATTGATTTTTTGGTTTCGTTCCTGGATTGCCTGTATTTAATGTGATCTTGAGGGTCTTTAAAAGAACGCCATAAAGCCCATGCTTTGTTTCTAAGGGTAATTTTGAGTTTAGACTCTATAGAAAGCCATGGTGCAGTTTTTGCCTTGGTTCTCTTTGAATGAACAGGTGCATGCAAATCAAGGATCTCAAGGAATTTGTTGTTAAAGTATGCTACTGCTTCCTCTAAGGGGAGGTGTTTTAGAATAGACCAATTACATGAGTTTAGTTCTTGTTGGAATTTGGCAGGGTCAAAGTTTTTATTGTTTCTAATTTTTCTGAGTAAGGGTTGCTGGGAATTAATGGTTGTGTGCTTAATTACATATGTGAGAAGGTGATCGCTTTGGCCATTAAGGAGGGTACCAGAGGTGTACAGTTGGGGGTGACTGTTTATGAGTACCCAGTCAAGTATACTTTCTTTTTGGTTTGGTTTACCTATCCTGGTAGGGGTGGATATGATTTGTGTAAATGTATGCAGGTTAATATGGGTGGTTGGGGATTCTAAGGAACAGGTGCCCCAGTCTATGTTAAAGTCTCCAAGTAGTAGGGTTTCTTGGGGGTAGTGACATGATAACCAGTGCAGGATATCTTCAAATGTAGATATATTGTTACCTGGGGGAATGTACATACAGATGATATGAATGCATTTATTTTTATTAAGTTGCAATTTGGTGGCAAGAATCTCAGAGTTATTAATCTGAGGAGGTTGTATTACATCTATGGTGACATTTAACTCAGATTTATAGAGTACAGCTACCCCAATCCCCTTCCTCGAAGCACGATCCAGCCTGTGTATGTTGTACCCAGGTGGTAACACTTCATTGTCTTTAGTGTTAGGTTTTAACCAGGTTTCAGATAAACAGAGAATCTAAGGGGAGTGGACATCCAGAAGTGCATGCAATTCATGTACCTTGTTATTAATGCTTCTAATATTGAGATGACAGACTAGGAGAGAGTTAGTTGGCCTATTAATTGTAGGTTTGTAGCTTAGATTACAAGTAGAGGGGGTATGTGTATCTGAAGTGAGTGGGCCAGGGTTGGGGTGAATATCAACACCAAGTATTAGGTTGAGTCTATACTTGGTGATGAACTTCAGGAATTTGTTTATTAGTTTGTGGTAGTGCTTGGATCTAGAGCTAATGTGCCTGGGGTTGAGATGTTGATAGACTGAACAAGATGTTGGATAGGATCTGGTACTGTAAGTATGGTTGAAGGTGGAAGGATTTACAGCTGGGGTGATAGTATGGCCTTTTGGGACCTGAAATCCCCTATGAAACTGGTTTTCATACAAGGTAAGGAGGTATGGTGTGAACAAGAGGGGTGTGAACAAGAGGGGTAGTAAAGAGGAGTATATCATTATATGTGATTCAGCTAGTGAGTGAAGGAACTGTTTTACCTGGTGATGCAACACCAGAAGATAGAGTGGTGAGGTAAAGGTACTGGAAGGGGGGATGGGAGAATGCCAGATGAAAGCTAATAGGTGCTATTAAATGTAGGTAGTAGAATAGGGGTGGGTGCTATTATCCCAGATGAAAGCAGATAGGATCTAGAAAGTGGGGGAGTGGCTATAGTACTATAAATTTAGAAGTACTGGGGGTAGGAGGGAATTGTGGGCAGGGAGGGGAGCGAAGAGAGCCCGAGCGTAGCGAGGGTGAACGTAACGGGACTATTGCAGATCACAAGGTTTCCTAAGGTGTCCTAAAGCTATAAGGTAAGTATTACAAAGAGTCAATTTACTGCAGTTACAGGGGAAGGAGGCAACCACTCAAGTAGAAACAAAGAGCCCTACGGCTGACCAATATGGTGACCTGCTTAATTACAAAGCACTGTAAGTGAAAGCTTAAATGCTTTTTGTGTGTAACCTACTCTGTTTAAATGTTGAGAGAAACTGATTGCAGTCCTGTAGACACTGTTTTGTAGGGAACTGTAGAGTTCAACTAGGAAAAGAGAAAAGCAACAATTCTAGGGTAAGCATGAAGACAACAACAGGCAGTTATTCTATAATAATGCATTCAGAAAGGTTTGGTGGGGGGGGGGGTAAAGTAGCATAATTCAGAATGAACTAAGATTTATAGCTAAGAAACCTAAGTAAGAGAGCAGTGCAGTAAATAAACACTTGCCAGATTTTAAAGATATACCAGAAAAACTAAATCAATTATTCACAATTGTACAACTAGAAAATTGCCAGTAAAAGCACTTCAGGTATAGCTAGCCCAAGTTATTCAAGTCAAAAAGCACTTCTTCAATGTGTGTGTGCAATTTAAACATTAAAAAATACATGCAGCAAGGAGGAGCTCTGATTATACACTTTCGCTAAGTACAGGTTCAGTTTAAACACAAATATTACCACAGAAATTCAGTAAAGTCAATAGCTACTTATAGAGCCTCTGAAAAACAAAATAGAGCAGTCTGTGCAGAAACAGAATTTAGCAGCAGGTCATTCAGTTACACAAAAAGCAGTAAAAGATCCATACAATGAAGAAACTTACACAAAGTCACACCAGGTCAGCCAAGGGGGGAAGAGAGAGGGAAATCCTAAGCACCTAGATTTGAAAATGATGCCTGTACTGAATTGTAGCAGTTTAACCTGTTTGAGGAAAGAGGGGGGTGGGGGAAAAGAGAAGGCAGTGGGAGTGGTTACAGTTAATACCCTGATTGACTCAGAGATAAGTTGAAATCTTCCCTCAGCACTGTGTTATTTGCACTCAATACTTTAATGTTACTTGCACTCAGAACTGTAATTTCACTTATGTTTAGCAGGAAAGACAGACCAACAGTATACAATTTTGGGAATTTTTACAAGGGTTGCTTGTTCAAATGTCAGGCTATTGCAGTTTACAAGGTTTCCTAAGGTGTCCTAAAGCTATAAGGTAAGTATTACAAAGAGTCAATTTACTGCAGTTACATGGGAAGGAGGCAACCACTCAAGTAGAAACAAAGAGCCCTATGGCTGACCAATATGGTGACCTGCTTAATTACAAAGCACTGTAAGTGAAAGCTTAAAAGCTTTTTGTGTGTAACCTACTCTGTTTAAATGTTGAGAGAAACTGATGGCAGTCCTGTAGACATTGTTTTGTAGGGAACTGTAGAGTTCAACTAGGAAAAGAGAAAAGCAGAAATTCTAGGGTAAGCATGAAGACAACAACAGGCAGTTATTATAGCAATAACCCACGCCTGGGTGTGGGTAATGCTAAATTTACCCACGGTTGGCGTGGTTTGGTACCGAGGCGGCCGAGGACCAAAAAAGCCAACCGTGGGTAATGCATTACCCACACCCAGAAGTGGGTTATTGCTATTATACCATGACATTATTTAAGAAAAGAAACTATTACTTTTCTTAAATAATAGCATAGTATAATGCCTGTTTACTGCCCTTCCGCAGATGTCTAGCATCATGCAGTTCTGATGTACTGTGCCTGCGGTACATCAGAGCTGTGAGCAAAACGGAGAAAGCAAGATCTCTGTTGCTTTTTATCTCGCTATGTTAAATGAGTTTAACATAGCGAGACAGTTAAAATAAGCAGCGGACATCTCCGTTGCTTATTTTAAACTGTCTCGCTATGTTAAACTCATTTAACATAGCGAACTCTAAAAAGCACGGAGATCTTGCTTTCTCCGTTAACAAAAACACTGTCTCGCTATGTTAAATGGGTTTAATAAAGCGAGACAGCTTTAAAATAAGCAACGGAGATCTCCGTTGCTTATTTTAAAGCTGTCTCACTATGTTAAACCCATTTAACATAGCGAGACAGTGTTTTAAAAAAACGAGTTATACTAATGGAAAAAAGTCCGGGCGACCGGACCTTTTTCCATTAGTATAACTCGATTTACAACGGGCACGCTGGCCAATCAACGTGCACGTTTTGGGGGGGTCATGGTATAATATGTAATAATGCATTCAGAAAGGTTTGGTGGGGGGGGGTAAAGTTGCATACTTCAGAATGAACTAAGATTTATAGCTAAGAAACCTAAGCAAGAGAGAGTGCAGTAAATAAACACTTGCCAGATTTTAAAGATATACCAGAAAAACTAAATCAATTATTCACAATTGTACAACTAGAAAACTGCCAGTAGAAGCACTTCAGGTAGAGCTAGCCCAAGTTATTCAAGTCATAAAAGCACTTCTTCAATGTGTGTGTGCAATTTAAACATTAAAAAACACATGCAGCAAGGAGGAGCTCTGATTATACACTTTCTCTAGGTACAGGTTCAGTTTAAACACAAATATTACCACAGAAATTCAGTAAAGTCACTAGCTACTTATGAAGCCTCTGAAAAACAAAATAGAGCAGTCTGTGCAGAATCAGAATTTAGCAGCAGGTCATTCAGTTACACAAAAAACAGTAAAGGATCCATACAATGAAGAAACTTACATAAAGTTACACCAGGTCAGCCAAGGGGGGAAGAGAGAGGGAAATCCTAAGCACCTAGATTTGAAAATGATGCCTGTACTGAATTGTAGCAGTTTAACCTGTTTGAGAAAAGAGGGGGGTGGGGGAAAAGAGAAGGCAGTGGGAGTGGTTACAGTTAATACCCTGATTGACTCAATACACCACACCAGAGATAAGTTGAAATCTGCCCTCAGCACTGTGTTATTTTAACTCAGTACTTTAATGTTACTTGCACTCAGCACTGTAAGTTCACTTATGTTTAGCAGGAAAGACAGACCAACAGTATACGATTTTGCGAATTTTTACAAGGGTTGCTTGTTCAAATGTCAGGCTATTGCAGTTTACAAAGTTTCCTAAGGTGTCCTAAAGCTATAAGTTAAGTATTACAAAGACTCAATTTACTGCAGTTACAGGGGAAGGAGGCAACCACTCAAGTAGAAACAAAGCGCCCTATGGCTGACCAATATGATGACCTGCTTAATTACAAAGCACTGTAAGTGAAAGCTTAAATGCTTTTCGTGTGTAACCTACTCTGTTTAAATGTTGAGAGAAACTGATTGCAGTCCTGTATACACCGTTTTGTAGGGAACTGTAGAGTTCAACTAGGAAAAGAGAAAAGCAGAAATTCTAGGGTAAGCATGAAGACAACAACAGGCAGTTATTATATAATAATGCATTCAGAAAGGTTTGGTGGGGAGGTAAAGTAGCATACTTCAGAATGAACTAAGATTTATAGCTAAGAAACCTAAGCAAGAGAGCAGTGCATTAAATACACACTTTCCAGATTTTAAAGATATACCAGAAAAACTAAATCAATTATTCACAATTGTACAACTAGAAAATCGCCAGTAAAAGCACTTCAGGTATAGCTAGCCCAAGTTATTCAAGTCATAAAAGCACTTCTTCAATGTGCGTGTGCAATTTAAACATTAAAAAACACATGCAGCAAGGAGGAGCTCTGATTATACACTTTCTCTTGGTACAGGTTCAGTTTAAACACAAATATTACCACAGAAATTCAGTAAAGTCACTAGCTACTTATAGAGCCTCTGAAAAACAAAATAGAGTAGTCTGTGCAGAATAAGAATTTAGCAGCAGGTCATTCAGTTACACAAAAAACAGTAAAAGATCCATACAATGAAGAAACTTACACAAAGTCACAACAGGTCAGCCAAGGGGGGAAGAGAGAGGGAAATCCTAAGCACCTAGATTTGAAAATGATGCCTGTACAGAATTTAAGCAGTTTAACCTGTTTGAGGAAAGAGGGGGGTGGGGGAAAAGAGAAGGCAGTGGGAGTGGTTACAGTTAATACCCTGATTGACTCAATACACCACACCAGAGATAAGTTGAAATCTGCCCTCAGCACTGTGTTATTTGCACTCAGTACTTTAATGTTACTTGCAGTCAGCACTGTAAGTTCACTTATGTTTAGCAGGAAAGACAGACAAACAGTATACAATTTTGGGAATTTTTACAAGGGTTGTTTGTTCAAATGTCAGGCTATTGCAGTTTAAGAGGTTTCCTAAGGTGTCCTAAAGCTATAAGGTAAGTATTATAAAGAGTCAATTTACTGCAGTTAAAGGGGAAGGAGGCAACCAATCAAGTAGAAACAAAGATCCCTATGGCTGACCAATATGGTGACCTGCTTAATTACAAAGCACTGTAAGTGAAAGCTTAAATGCTTTTTGTGTGTAACCTACTCTGTTTAAATGTTGAGAGAAACTGTTTGCAGTCCTGTAGACACCGTTTTGTAAGGAACTGTAGAGTTCAACTAGGAAAAGAGAAAAGCAGAAATTCTAGGGTAAGCATGAAGACAACAACAGGCAGTTATTATATAATAATGCATTCAGAAAGGTTTGGTGGGGGGGGTAAAGTAGCGTACTTCAGAATGAACTAAGATTTATAGCTAAGAAACCTAAGCAAGAGAGCAGTGCAGTAAATAAGCACTTACTAGATTTTAAAGATATACCAGAAAAACTAAATCAATTATTCACAATTGTAAAACTAGAAAATTGCCAGTAAAAGCACTTCAGGTATAGCTAGACCAAGTTATTCAAGTCATAAAAGCACTTCTTCAATGTGTGTGTGCAATTTAAACATTAAAAAACTCATGCAGCAAGGAGGAGCTCTGAATATACACTTTCTCTAGGTACAGGTTCAGTTTAAACACAAATATTACCACAGAAATTCAGTAAAGTCACTAGCTACTTATAGAGCCTCTGAAAAACAAAATAGAGCAGTCTGTGCAGAATCAGAATTTAGCAGCAGGTCATTCAGTTACACAAAAAAACAGTAAAAGATCCATACAATGAAGAAACTTACACAAAGTCACACCAGGTCAGCCAAGGGGGGAAGAGATAGGGAAATCCTAAGCAACTAGATTTGAAAATGATGCCTGTACTGAATTGTAGCAGTTTAACCTGTTTGAGGAAATAGAGGGGTGGGGAAAAGAGAAGGCAGTGGGAGTGGTTACAGTTAATACCCTGATTGACTCAAGACACCACACCAGAAATAAGTTGAAATCTGCCCTCAGCACTGTGTTATTTGCACTCAGTACTTTAATGTTACTTGCATTCAGCACTGTAATTTCTCTTATGTTTAGCAGGAATGACAGACCAACAGTATACAATTTTGGGAATTTTTACAAGGGTTGCTTGTTCAAATGTCATGCTATTGCAGTTTACAAGGTTTCCTAAGGTGTCCTAAAGCTATAAGGTAAGTATTACAAAGAGTCCATTTACTGCAGTTACAGGGGAAGGAGGCAACCACTCAAGTAGAAACAAAGAGCCCTATGGCTGACCAATATGGTGACCTGCTTAATTACAAAGCACTGTAAGTGAAAGCTTAAATGCTTTTTGTGTGTAACCTACTCTGGTTAAATGTTGAGAGAAACTGATTGCAGTCCTGTAGACACCATTTTGTAGGGAACTGTAGAGTTCAACTAGGAAAAGAGAAAAGCAGAAATTCTAGTGTAAGCATGAAGACAACAACAGACAGCTATTATGTAATAATGCATTCAGAAAGGTTTGTTGGGGGGGTAAAGTAGCATACTTCAGAATGAACTAAGATTTATAGCTAAGAAACCTAAGCAAGAGAGCAGTGCAGTAAATAAACACTTGCCAGATTTTAAAGATATACCAGAAAAACTAAATCAATTATTCACAATTGTACAACTAGAAAATTGCCAGTAAAAGCACTTCAGGTATAGCTAGCCCAAAATATTCAAGTCATAAAAGCACTTCTTCAATGTGTGTGTGCAATTTAAACATTAAAAAACACATGCAGCAAGGAGGAGCTCTAATTATACACTTTCTCTAGGTACAGGTTCAGTTTAAACACAAATATTACCACAGAAATTCAGTAAAGTCACTAGCTACTTAAAGAGCCTCTGAAAAACAAAATAGAGCAGTCTGTGCAGAATCAGAATTTAGCAGCAGGCCATTGTGTTACACAAAAAACAGTAAAAGATCCATACAATGAAGAAACTTACACAAAGTCACACCAGGTCAGCCAAGGGGGGAAGAGAGAGGGAAATCCTAAGCACCTAGATTTGAAAATGATGTCTGTATTGAATTGTAGCAGTTTAACCTGTTTGAGGAAAGAGGGGGGGTGGGGGAAAAGAGAAGGCAGTGGGAGTGGTTACAGTTAATACCCTGATTGACTCAAGACACCACACCAGAGATAAGTTGAAATCTGCCCTCAGCACTGTGTTATTTGCACTCAGTACTTTAATGTTACATGCACACAGCACTGTAATTTCATTTATGTTTAGCAGGAAAGACAGACCAACATTATACAATTTTGGGAATTTTTACAAGGGTTGCTTGTTCAAATGTTATGCTATTGCAGTTTACAAGGTATCCTAAGGTGTCCTAAAGCTATAAGGTAAGTATTACAAAGAGTCAGTTTACTACAGTTACAGGGGAAGGAGGCAACCACTCAAATAGAAACAAAGAGCCCTATGGCTGACCAATATGGTGACCTGCTTAATTACAAAGCACTGTAAGTGAAAGCTTAAATGCTTTTTGTGTGTAACCTACTCTGTTTAAATGTTGAGAGAAACTGATTGCAGTCCTGCAGACACCGTTTTGTAGGGAACTGTAGAGTTCAACCAGGAAAAGAGAAAAGCAGAAATTCTAGGGTAAGCATGAAGACAACAACAGGCAGTTATTATATAATAATGCATTCAGAAAGGTTTGGTGGGTGGGGTAAAGTAGCATACTTCAGAAGAACTAAGATTTATAGCTAAGAAACATAAGCAAGAGAGCAGTGCAGTAAATAAACACTTGCCAGATTTTAAAGATATACCAGAAAAACTAAATCAATTATTCACAATTGTACAACTAGAAAATCGCCAGTAAAAGCACTTCAGGTATAGCTAGCCCAAGTTATTCAAGTCATAAAAGCACTTCTTCAATGTGTGTGTGCAATTTAAACATTAAAAAACACATGCAGCAAGGAGGAGCTCTGATTATACACTTTCTCTAGGTACAGGTTCAGTTTAAACACAAATATTACCCCAGAAATTCAGTAAAGTCACTACCTACTTACAGAGCCTCTGAAAAACAAAATAGAGCAGTCTGTGCAGAATCAGAATTTAGCAGCAGGTCATTCAATTAAACAAAAAACAGTAAAAGATCCATACAATGAAGAAACTTACACAAAGTCACACCAGGTCAGCCAAGGGGAGAAGAGAGAGGGCAATCCTAAGCACCTAGATTTGAAAATGAAGCCTGTACTGAATTGTAGCAGTTTAACCTGTTTGAGGAAAGAGGGGGGGTGGGGGAAAAGAGAATGCAGTGGGAGTGGTTACAGTTAATACCCTGATTGACTCAGAAATAAGTTGAAATCTGCACTCAGCACTGTGTTATTTGCACTCAGTACGTTAATGTTACTTGCACTTAGTACTGTAATTTCACTTATGTTTAGCAGGAAAGACAGACCAACAGTATACAATTTTGGGAAATTTTTACAAGGGGTGCTTGTTCAAATGTCAGGCTATTGCAGTTTACAAGGTTTCCTCAGGTGTCCTAAAGCTATAAGGTAAGTATTACAAAGAGTCAATTTACTGCAGTAACAGGGGAAGGAGGCAACCACTCAAGTAGAAACAAAGAGCCCTATGGCTGACCAATATGGTGACCTGCTTAATTACAAAGCACTGTAAGTGAAAGCTTAAATGCTTTTTGTGTGTAACCTACTCTGTTTAAATGTTGAGAGAAACTGATTGCAGTTCTTTAGACACTGTTTTGTAGGGAACTGTAGAGTTCAACTAGGAAAAGAGAAAAGCAGAAATTCTAGGGTAAGCATGAAGACAACAACAGGCAGTTATTATATAATAATGCATTCAAAAAGGTTTGGTGGGGAGATAAAGTAGCATACTTCAGAATGAACTATGATTTATAGCTAAGAAACCTAAGCAAGAGAGCAGTGCAGTAAATAAACACTTGCCAGATTTTAAAGATATACCAGAAAAACTAAATCAATTATTCACAATTGTACAACTAGAAAATTGCCAGTAAAATCACTTCAGGTATAGCTAGCCCAAGTTATTCAAGTCATAAAAGCACTTCTTCAATGTGTGTGTGCAATTTAAACATTAAAAAACACATGCTGCAAGGAGGAGCTCTGATTATACACTTTCTCTAGGTACAGCTTCAGTTTAAACACAAATATTACCACAGAAATTCAGTAAAGTCACTAGCTACTTATAGAGCCGTTGAAAAACAAGATAGAGCAGTCTGTGCAGAATCAGAATTTAGCAGCAGGTCATTCAGTTACACAAAAACAGTAAAAGATCCATACAATGAAGAAACTTATAAAGGTCACACCAGGTTAGCCAAGGGGGGACGAGAGAGGGAAATCCTAAGCACCTAGATTTGAAAATGATGCCTGTACTGAATTGTAGCAGTTTAATCTGTTTGAGGAAAGAGGGGGTGGGGGAAAAGAGAAGGCAGTGGGAGTGATTACAGTTAATACCCTGATTGCCTCAAGACACCACACCAGAGATAAGTTGAAATCTGTCCTCAGCACTGTGTTATTTGCACTCAGTACGTTAATGTTACTTGCACTCAGCACTGTAATTTCACTTATGTTTAGCAGGAAAGACAGACCAACAATATACAATTTTGGGAATTTTTACAAGGGGTGCTTGTTCAAATGTCAGGCTATTGCAGTTTACAAGGTTTCCTAAGGTGTCCTAAAGCTATAAGGTAAGTATTACAAAGAGTCAATTTACTGCAGTTACAGGGGAAGGAGGCAACCACTCAAGTAGAAACAAAGAGCACTATGGCTGTCCAATATGGTGACCTGCTTAACTAAAAAAGCACTGTAAGTGAAAGCTTAAATGCTTTTTGTGTGTAACCTACTCTGTTTAAATGTTGAGAGAAACTGATTGCAGTCCTGTAGAGATCATTTATTAGGGAACTGTAGAGTTCAACTAGGAAAAGAGAAAAGCAGAAATTCTAGGGTAAGCATGAAGACAACAACAGGCAGTTATTATATAATAATGCATTCAGAAAGGTTTGGTGGGGGGGTAAAGTAGCATACTTCAGAATGAATTAAGATTTATAGCAAAGAAACCTAAGAAAGAGAGCAGTGCAGTAAATAAACACTTGCCAGATTTTAAAGATATACCAGAAAAACTAAATCAGTTATTCACAATTGTACAACTAGAAAATTGTCAGTAAAAGCACTTCAGGTATAGCTAGCCCAAGTTTTATTCAAGTCATAAAAGTACTTCTTCAATGTATGTGTGTGTGCAATTTAAACATTAAAAAACACATGAAGCAAGGAGGAGCTCTGATTATACACTTTCTCTAGGTACAGATTCAGTTTAAACACAAATATTACCACAGAAATTCAGTAAAGTGACTAGCTATATAAAGAGCCTCTGAAAAACAAAAGAGAGCAGTCTGTGCAGAATCAGAATTTTGCAGCAGGTCATTCAGTTACACAAAAAAACAGTAAAAGATCCATACAATGAAGAAACTTACACAAAGTCACACCAGCTCAGCCAAGGCGAGATGAGAAAGGGAAATCCTAGGCACCTAGAATTGAAAATGATGCCTGTACTGAATTGTAGCAGTTTAACCTGTTTGAGGAAAAAGGGGGGTGGGGGAAAAGAGAAGGCAGTGGGAGTGGTTACAGTTAATACCCTGATTGACTCAAGACACCACACCAGAGATAAGTTGAAATCTGCACTCAGCATTGTGTTATTTGCACTCAGTACTTTAATGTTACTTGCACTCAGCACTGTAATTTCACTTATGTTTAGCAGGAAAAACAGACCAACAGTATACAATTTTGGGAATTTTTACAAGAGTTGCTTGTTCAAATGTTAGGCTATTGCAGTTTACAAGGTTTCCTAAAAGGTCCTAAAGCTATAAGGTAAGTATTACAAGGAGTCAATTTACTGCAGTTACAGGGAAAGGAGGCAACCACTCAAGTAGAAACAAAGATCCCTATGGCTGACCAATATGGTGACCTGCTTAATTACAAAGCACTGTAAGTGAAAGCTTAAATGCTTTTTGTGTGTAACCTACTCTGTTTAAATGTTGCGAGAAACAGATTGCAGTACTGTAGATACCATTTTGTAGGGGACTGTAGAGTTCAACTAGGAAAAGAGAAAAGCAGAAATTCTAGGGTAAGCATGAAGACAGCAACAGGCAGTTATTATATAATAATGCATTCAGAAAGGTTTGGTGGGGGGGTAAAGTAGCATACTTCAGAATGAACTAAGATTTATAACTAAGAAACCTAAGCAAGAGAGCAGTGCAGTAAATAAAAACTTGCCAGATTTTAAAGATACACCAGAAAAACTAAATCAATTATTCACAATTGTGCAACTAGAAAATTGCCAGTAAAAGCACTTCAGGTATAGCTAGCCCAAGTTATTCAAGTCATAAAAGCACTTCTTCAATGTGTACATTAAAAAACACATGCAGCAAGGAGGAGCTCTGATTATACAATTCCTCTAGGTACAGGTTCAGTTTAAACGAAAATATTACCACAGAAATTCAGTAAAGTCACTAGCTACTTATAGAGCCTCTGAAAAACAAAATAGAGCAGTCTGTGCAGAATCAGAATTTAGCAGCAGGTCATTCAGTTGCACAAAAAACAGTAAAAGATCCATACAATGAAGAAACTTACACAAAGTCACACCAGGTCAGCCAAGGGGTGAAGAGAGAGGGAAATCCTAAGCACCTAGATTTGAAAATGATGCCTGTACTGAAATGTAGCAGTTTAACCTGTTTGAGGAAAGAGGTGGGTGGGGGAAAAGAGAAGGCAGTGGGAGTGGTTACAGTTAATACCCTGATTGACTCAAGACACCACACCAGAGATAAGTTGAAATCTGCCCTCAGCACTGTGTTATTTGCACTCAGTACTTTAATGTTACATGCACTCAGCACTGTAATTTCACTTATGTTTAGCAGGAAAGACAGACCAACATTATACAATTTGGGGAATTTTTACAAGGGTTGCTTGTTCAAATGTCATGCTATTGCAGTTTACAAGGTTTCCTAAGGTGTCCTAAAGCTATACGGTAAGTATTACAAAGAGTCAGTTTACTGCAGTTACAGGGGAAGGAGGCAACCACTCAAATAGAAACAAAGAGCCCTATGGGTGACCAATATGGTGACCTGCTTAATTACAAAGCAATGTAAGTGAAAGCTTAAATGCTTTTTGTGTGTAACCTACTCTGTTTAAATGTTGAGAGAAACTGATTGCAGTCCTGCAGACACCGTTTTGTAGGGAACTGTAGAGTTCAACCAGGAAAAGAGAAAAGCAGAAATTCTAGGGTAAGCATGAAGACAACAACAGGCAGTTATTATATAATAATGCATTCAGAAAGGTTTGGTGGGTGGGGTAAAGTAGCATACTTCAGAAGAACTAAGATTTATAGCTAAGAAACATAAGCAAGAGAGCAGTGTAGTAAATAAACACTTGCCAGATTTTAAAGACATACCAGAAAAACTAAATCAATTATTCACAATTGTACAACTAGAAAATCGCCAGTAAAAGCACTTCAGGTATAGCTAGCCCAAGTTATTCAAGTCATAAAAGCACTTCTTCAATGTGTGTGTGCAATTTAAACATTAAAAAACACATGCAGCAAGGAGGAGCTCTGATTATACACTTTTTCTAGGTACAGGTTCAGTTTAAACACAAATATTACCACAGAAATTCAGTAAAGTCACTAGCTACTTATAAAGCCTCTGAAAAACAAAACAGAGCAGTCTGTGCAGAATCAGAATTTAGCAGCAGGTCATTCAGTTACACAAAAAATAGTAAAGATCCATACAATGAAGAAACTTACACAAAGTCACACCAGGTCAGCCAAGCGGGGAAGAGTGAGGGAAATCCTAAGCACCTAGATTTGAAAATGATGCCTGTACTGAATTGTAGCAGTTTAACCTGTTTGAGGAAAGAGGGGGGTGGGGGAAATAAGAAGGCAGTGGGAGTGGTTACAGTTAATACCCTGATTGACTCAAGACACCACACCAGAGATAAGTTGAAATCTGCCCTCAGCACTGTGTTATTTGCACTCAGTTCTTTAATGTTACTTGCACTCAGCACTGTAATTTCACTTATGTCTAGCATTAAAGACAGACCAACAGTATACAATTTTGGGAAATTTTACAAGGGTTGCTTGTTCAAATGTCAGACTATTGTAGTTTACAAGGTTTCCTAAGGTGTCCTAAAGCTATAAGGTAAGTATTACAAAGAGTCAATTTACTGCAGTTACAGGGGAAGGAGGCAACCACTCAAGTAGAACCAAAGAGCCCTATGGCTTAACAATATGGTGACCTGCTTAATTACAAAGCACTGTAAGTGAAAGCTTAAATCCTTTTTGTGTGTAACCTACTCTGTTTAAATGTTGAGAGAAACTGATTGCAGTCCTGTAGACATCATTTATTAGGGAACTGTAGAGTTCAACCAAGAAAAGAGAAAAGCAGAAATTCTACGGTAAGCATGAAGACAACAACAGGCAGTTATTATATAATAATGCATTCAGAAAGGTTTGGTGGGGGGTAAAGTAGCATACTTCAGAATGAATTAAGATTTATACCAAAGAAACCTAAGAAAGAGAGCAGTGCAGTAAATAAACACTTGCCAGATTTTAAAGATATACCAGAAAAACTAAATCAGTTATTCACAATTGTACACCTAGAAAATTGTCAGTAAAAGCACTTCAGGTATAGCTAGCCCAAGTTATTCAAGTCATAAAAGCACTTCTTCAATGTGTGTGTGTGTGCAATTTAAACATTAAAAAACACATGAAGCAAGGAGGAGCTCTGATTATACACTTTCTCTAGGTACAGATTCAGTTTAAACACAAATATTACCACAGAAATTCAGTAAAGTGACTAGCTATATAAAGAGCCTCTGAAAAACAAAAGAGAGCAGTCTGTGCAGAATCAGAATTTTGCAGCAGGTCATTCAGTTACACAAAAAAACAGTAAAAGATCCATACAATGAAGAAACTTACACAAAGTCACACCAGGTCAGCCAAGCGGGGAAGAGAGAGGGAAATCCTAAGCACCTATATTTGAAAATGATGCCTGTACTGAATTGTAGCAGTTTAACCTGTTTGAGGAAAGAGGGGGGTGGGGGAAAAGAGAAGGCAGTGGGAGTGGTTACAGTTAATACCCTGATTGACTCAAGACACCACACCAGAGATAAGTTGAAATCTGCCCTCAGCACTGTGTTATTTGCACTCAGTTCTTTAATGTTACTTGCACTCAGCACTGTAATTTCACTTATGTTTAGCATTAAAGACAGACCAACAGTATACAATTTTGGGAAATTTTACAAGGGTTGCTTGTTCAAATGTCAGGCTATTGTAGTTTACAAGGTTTCCTAAGGTGTCCTAAAGCTATAAGGTAAGTATTACAAAGAGTCAATTTACTGCAGTTACAGGGGAAGGAGGCAACCACTCAAGTAGAACCAAAGAGCCCTATGGCTTAACAATATGGTGACCTGCTTAATTACAAAGCACTGTAAGTGAAAGCTTAAATCCTTTTTGTGAGTAACCTACTCTGTTTAAATGTTGAGAGAAACTGATTGCAGTCCTGTAGACATCATTTATTAGGGAACTGTAGAGTTCAACCAAGAAAAGAGAAAAGCAGAAATTCTACAGTAAGCATGAAGACAACAACAGGCAGTTATTATATAATAATGCATTCAGAAAGGTTTGGTGGGGGGGTAAAGTAGCATACTTCAGAATGAATTAAGATTTATAGCAAAGAATCCTAAGAAAGAGAGCAGTGCAGTAAATAAACACTTGCCAGATTTTAAAGATATACCAGAAAAACTAAATCAGTTATTCACAATTGTACAACTAGAAAATTGTCAGTAAAAGCACTTCAGGTATAGCTAGCCCAAGTTATTCAAGTCATAAAAGCACTTCTTCAATGTGTGTGTGTGTGCAATTTAAACATTAAAAAACACATGAAGCAAGGAGGAGCTCTGATTATACACTTTCTCTAGGTACAGATTCAGTTTAAACACAAATATTACCACAGAAATTCAGTAAAGTGACTAGCTATATAAAGAGCCTCTGAAAAACAAAAGAGAGCAGTCTGTGCAGAATCAGAATTTTGCAGCAGGTCATTCAGTTACACAAAAAAACAGTAAAAGATCCATACAATGAAGAAACTTACACAAAGTCACACCAGCTCAGCCAAGGGGAGATGAGAAAGGGAAATCCTAGGCACCTAGAATTGAAAATGATGCCTGTACTGAATTGTAGCAGTTTAACCTGTTTGAGGAAAGAGGGGGGTGGGGGAAAAGAGAAGGCAGTGGGAGTGGTTACAGTTAATACCCTGATTGACTCAAGACACCACACCAGAGATAAGTTGAAATCTGCACTCAGCATTGTGTTATTTGCACTCAGTACTTTAATGTTACTTGCACTCAGCACTGTAATTTCACTTATGTTTAGCAGGAAAAACAGACCAACAGTATACAATTTTGGGAATTTTTACAAGAGTTGCTTGTTCAAATGTTAGGCTATTGCAGTTTACAAGGTTTCCTAAAGGGTCCTAAAGCTATAAGGTAAGTATTACAAGGAGTCAATTTACTGCAGTTACAGGGAAAGGAGGCAACCACTCAAGTAGAAACAAAGATCCCTATGGCTGACCATTATGGTGACCTGCTTAATTACAAAGCACTGTAAGTGAAAGCTTAAATGCTTTTTGTGTGTAACCTACTCTGTTTAAATGTTGAGAGAAACTGATTGCAGTCCAGTAGACACCGTTTTGTAGGGAACTGTAGAGTTCAACTAGGAAAAGAGAAAAGCAGAAATTCTAGGGTAAGCATGAAGACAACAACAGGCAGTTATTATATAATAATGCATTCAGAAAGGTTTGGTGGGGGGTAAAGTAGCATACTTCAGAATGAACTAAGATTTATAGCTAAGAAACCTAAGCAAGAGAGCAGTGCAGTAAATAAACACTTGACAGATTTTAAAGATATACCAGAAAAACTAAATCAATTATTCACAATTGTACAACTAGAAAATTGCCAGTAAAAGCACTTCAGGTATAGCTAGCCCAAGTTATTCAAGTCATAAAAGCACTTTTTCAATGTGTGTGTGCAATTTAAACATTAAAACACACATGCTGCAAGGAGGAGCTCTGATTATACACTTTCTCTAGGTACAGGTTCAGTTTAAACACAAATATTACCACATAAATTCAGTAAAGTCACTAGCTACTTATAGAGCCTCTGAAAAACAAAATAGAGCAGTCTGTGCAGAATCAGAATTTAGCAACAGGTCATTCAGTAACACAAAAACAGTAAAAGATCCATACAATTTAGAAACTTACACAAAGTCACACCAGGTCAGCCAAGGGGGGAAGAAAGAGGGAAATCCTAAGCACCTAGATTTGAAAATTATGCCTGTACTGAATTGTAGCAGTTTAACCTGTTTGAGGAAAGAGGGGGTGGGGGAAAAGAGAAGGCAGTGGGAGTGGTTACAGTTAAAATCCTGATTGACTCAAGACACCACACCAGAGATAAGTTGAAATCTGCCCTCAGCACTGTGTTATTTGCACTCAGTACTTTAATGTTACTTGCGCTCAACACTGTAATTTCTCTTATGTTTAGCAGGAAAGACAGACCAACAGTATACAATTTTGGGAATTTTTGCAAGGGTTGCTTGTTCAAATGTCAGGCTATTGCAGTTTACAATATTTCCTAAGGTGTCCTAAAGCTATAAGGTAAGTATTACAAGGATTCAATTTACTGCAGTTACAGGGAAAGGAGGCAACCACTCAAGTAGAAACACAGAGCCCTATGGCTGACCAATATGGTGACCTGCTTAATTACAAAGTGAAAGCTTAAATGTTTTTTGTGTGTAACCTACTCTTTTTAAATGTTGAGAGAAACAGATTGCAGTCCTGTAGACACCATTTTGTAGGCAACTGTAGAGTTCAACTAGGAAAAGAGAAAAGCAGAAATTCTAGGGTAAGCATGAAGACAACAACAGGCAGTTATATAATAATGCATTCAGAAAGGTTTGGTGGGGGGGGGGGGGAAGTAGCATACTTCAGAATGAACTATGATTTATAGCTAAGAAACCTAAGCAAGAGAGCAGTGCAGTAAATAAACACTTGCCAGATTTTAAAGATATACCAGAAAAACTAAATCAATTATTCACAATTGTACAACTAGAAAATTGCCAGTAAAAGCCCTTCAGGTATAGCTAGCCCAAGTTATTCAAGTCATAAAAGCACTTCTTCAATGTGTGTGTGCAACTTAAACATTAAAAAACACATGCTGCAAGGAGGAGCTCTGGTTATACACTTTCTCTAGGTACAGGTTCAGTTTAAACACAAATATTACCACAGAAATTCAGTAAAGTCACTAGCTACTTATAGAGCCTCTGAAAAACAAAATAGAGCAGGCTGTGCAGAATCAGAATTTAGCAGCAGGTCATTCAGTTACACAAAAACAGTAAAAGATCCATACAATGAAGAAACTTACACAAAGTCACACCAGGTCAGCCAAGGGGGGAAGAGAGAGGGAAATCCTAAGCACCTAGATTTGAAAATGATGCCTGTACTGAATTGTAGCAGTTTAATCTGTTTGAGGAAAGAGGGGGTGGGGGAAAAGAGAAGGCAGTGGAAGTGATTACAGTTAATACCCTGATTGCCTCAAGACACCACACCAGAGATAAGTTGAAATCTGCCCTCAGCACTGTGTTATTTGCACTCAGTACTTTAATGTTACTTGCACTCAGCACTGTAATTTCACTTATGTTTAGCAGGAAAGACAGACCAACAGTATACAATTTTGAGAATTTTTACAAGGGTTGCTTGTTCAAATGTCTGGCTATTGCAGTTTACACGGTTTCCTAAGGTGCCCTAAAGCTAAAAGGTAAGTATTACAAGTAATTATGCTTAGGAAAGCACCTAATGAAAACAAACCTGTGACCATTGGGAC